>NC_081568.1:2733316-2788048 GCF_022355385.1 Mustela nigripes
AGTGGGCAAAGTATGTACAATAACCCATTGACTAGGTTCCGTATCAATCGCATGTAGTCTGCAAAGTATGTACAATAACCCATTAACTAGGTTCCGTATCAATCGCATGTGGAAATGATGATATATTAGCTTTACAAAGTTACATGAATACATTATTAAACTTCACGTTACCCATTTATTTTTATATTTTTATGGGTCTACGAGAAAAATTAAAATGACACACGTGGCTCACATTTGCAGGAGTGTACTGGTACACAGCTCTGCTCGAAAGCAATGGACGCTCTTTTTAGCAGGAAAACCGCCTTTAGAAGTCTGCTTCTTGAATGGGTTCCTGAGTCAGACAAAGTGGCCAAAATTCTTATTTTCTGTTTTTTGACAGAATTGTTTAATCTTGATAAATCTAAAGGTAGCTATTCCAGAGCACTTCAAGGATCAGTTTGATTCTATTAAATTGGATTTCATCACCTTGGCCCTTGAGTAATTGAGGAACAGTGTCCCTGCACTTGGATGAGGCCTAGAGCACGTGTGGTTCCTGCTCTGCTCCGCTCGACCCGACCCCGGCATCCAGGCCTCCCGCTGGCCTCCCCTCGCTGCGTAGAAGTAAACAGGCCTCTCACTGGAGAATCGGGACTGGAAGCCACCAACTGTGGCATATGGTCCCCACTCCCTCTGCCCCGAGGCCTGGCCCATGAGCCAGCTCCTCTTGGGGCTCCAAGTGGGGCCATGAAGCTTCTGCCGTAAGAGAGGGAGGTTGTCAGTGGGCCCCGGGCCCCCGGCACCCCTGCGTGGTATGTTTGTGCCCACGCTGAGCTCAGAGATCAGCGCTGACCTGACCTGGGTCAGTCAGGGCATCTGCAGTCGGGGGCATCGGCTGAGGTCGGCAGACGGTGCCTACATCCCTGCGGCTGAGAGGAGAAAAGGAACAGGCTGCGCCGAAGTGGGGGCCACCGCTGGGGGCTCGGGGGCCGCGGCCGCAGAGCTGTGGACCGTGGAGAGGCCACAGTTTTAGAGGCCTGGGGGTTGCTCTCTCCCGGAGACTGAGGCCGGGGGAGGGGCCCGACGCCAGCGGAGGCCCGGGAGGTGAGGACAGAGGGCGTGATGGAGAGCGGCCGATGACGGATGAGCGGTGGCCGTCTTCTCAAACCACACCGACCACTTTGAAGACACATTTTGAATGGTTTCGCTTTGTTCATGCAAATTAGATTAACCACACAATGAGGAATGTTCTGGCCATTTATATTCGTTGGAGGGACCCTTTATTACTGATACGTGGGTTCTGGCCTAAGCTATGCCCAGGCTCCTTGAAGTGAAATATGCTCTGAATTAGGGTTCTGTCCCCCAGTCTGGAAACTCGTGGTAATTCAGTTCTGCGTGTGGCACAGAGGGGAGTCCCGGGTGGCCCTCGCCCCCCTGTGGAGTCCGCTCCCTGGGTCGCGCTCCCCCTGCCAGGCCACCGCCGACCTTCACAGAGATGCTCAACAGCCTTGTCAACATGTGTGCAGCCCAGCTTCTTGGGGACTCAACACTCGCTATTATCCACGTCTTTAATTCTGCCCAGCCTTTTGCATCGCTAATACCCGAGTTTAAATTTGAAAATAGAGGGTATTTTAGCAAAGATCTAGATCATGTGTACCGATTAGTATAGCAGCTTAACTGTTGCTGATAGGAGATGACAGTGCCTCTCAAACCGCTTCCAGCGGTGAGTCTAATCCTAGAGCATCTTCACGAGTTCGTCGGCCGCAGACCTGGGCCACAAGAGCGGGAGAGCCGTGGTCTCCACCTTCTGGAGATGAGTCACCTGCCTGCGTAGCATGCAGGCACGGTGTGGCACAGGCACGGGTTCTGTGCATGCATTCCTCACACGTGCACACGCATGCTGGCCTGCTGACACGCTCCGACACACAGACGCTCACACCCACACTCACTCCTGCACACCTTCACACACACCTCGCTCACCGGGGGAGAAGCAGGATAGGCTGCACACGTGGTTTCAAGCGGAGACCTGAAGGTGGTTGGAATGATGTGATTTTAACTGAGCACATGTGGCTAGGGCAGGTCGTCTCCCTAGATAGATGTGCCCAGTGTAGACCTACAGAAGGAACTCTCCACAGAACGCACCTGAGGCTTCCCTGCTCAGAGGCCCCAGAGCACGCTTTGAGCCCTGGAGAGCATAGACTGTGTGGAGACTTCGGGTTTTCCATTGGTTACCAGCATTGTGGCTTTGCCCGCAAGTTGAACGAATACACCCAAACGTCTAAAATCAATTCAGAATGCTCAAATAATACCTGGGTTTCACGTTCCTAAAATCCTGATGCTATATTTTATTCTGATACTTTTTTTCTGGAGCAAAGTTAGCCCAAGGGAGAGAAGGCAGATAGTGCACTTCCCCACCCCTTACACTCTACAGCGGCGGGCGCATTGGAATGATTGCTCCGTATGTTACGAAGCCTTCAAAGACAAGCCATTCATCTTTGCCACCAGCATGCTGTCACCTCCACGCAGCAGATGCTGAATGAGCCTCGTGGGCTCAGATATGTCACCCACTGTAGTGATCGAGCCTGGGTGTCCATAACACAAATAAACAGTGTCAGGCCGTGTGTCCCATGGAAGCCAAGAATGCAAATCAGGTTTTTCCTGGTGATCCTCTCAGTCTAACGTGCTTAGCCTGGTTGAACTGGTTGAGCCTGGAGAACGTTTCATGCAACCAGACCTCTTCTCAGGTCAAGAATGTCTTCTACCGGGCTTGCATGATTTTAGGGCATGGACCGAATATTTTACCCTCAAAATTCACTTTGAAATTCCCTAATGTGTGGAAAAAATAATAAAAGTGAGTAATTTCTAAATGCTAATTTGTCTTTTTTTTTTAGAGTTGGCCATAGTGCTTAGGTCTCCTGAGGTTTCCCCAGCCCTAGGATGTTGACTCAGAGCAGAAATTCGGGGTCCTGCACCTGAGGTGGGGGAAATGGATAGGAAGAGTAGGTCCCACGGGGTCTGGCCATCCCATCTCCTGGGGTCGTTGGTTTGCTGTGGGCCCTGTAGAAGTGCAGATGTGTATATGCAAAGCTGTTTCCCAACTACTCCAGGGTCAGCCCCATCACAGCCCTGAAGTGAATGCCAGTCCACCAGGAGGCCAGCACAGCCTCAGGGGAAGCACTAACCTCTGGAGCGCCCAAGACACCAAGCAACAGGACAGAAAGATCAACAAGAAAATGGTGAAAACAGAAAAACCATTCCTAAATACAAGAGTCCAAGTACAGGGGGGAAAAAAAAAGTATAGCTTGGTAATAATTATTCAAAAAGATGTAGAGTCTCACGAATGACGCAAAACATACAGACGAAAGTAGCCCAGACACAGAGGTCCCTTCATGCTGAGCAAAGCTGGAGTCAGCACTGTGCCCTCGGGGGACGAGCCAGTGGGAAGGCAGAACCCGTGTGTCTGCGCAGCTGAGAAGCTGGGAGACCATGTCGGGATCGACCTTGGCCGGAACCACCACCGCATACCATGAATTCACCCTTTGGCTCAGAGCCCCCCCCCGCCCCGGAATCTATTGTCTGTCTCGCCCGCTGTCCATATGGGCCTCGTGACGTGTGCACAAAGATGTCACAGTAAGGAGGGCTGCCGCTTACACCACTCACACTAGCCAAGAAAGAGGAGAAGAAAAGATCCTAACTGCTGATCAATAAAGGAAATTAAGTAAGTTAGAATCCATTTTCACCCCAGATGACCTCTATGGGACCTCTGGGGCAAGAGATGTGCGGGCTGGGGAGGGCAGGCGTCTAAAGCACTAATGCGTCTTTAAAAACGAAATCAATTAGAATGGCAGGTGTCAAGAAAATTTAAACATTTCAAATTCCTATTTTCAGATGACTCAAGAATGTATCAGTTCCGTGACGCCGGAATGTTATACAAAATGAACCACAAACAACGTAGGATGGGTTGGGGAAGAGAGGTTTGGGGTTGTGTACTCATTATGTAACAGGAAAAGTTCAAGACATTTAAAAATGAAAAAAGAGAAGGAAATTTTATTCAGGTTTTAAAAAATAAAAGTAATAAAAATAAATAAAAACCCAAGTTGGATGCAAACAATGTGATTTCAATAGGCTGTCTTGCATGGCTGACCTGCTCTCCACCCGGCACCTGCTGCGCGTGCCCTGGTCTTAGGCGGTAGGAAGTGCACGTTGTTGCCTGAACAAGCAAGACGGCAACACAACACAAGACGCCCGTCCGTCTGGGACCCTGCCCTGTAGCAACTGTGAAGATGTCTTCCTGACATGTTCCCTGTGACTATAAAATTCTTAGAGACCAGCGTGTGTAAAAACCTTCCGGAACAAGAACAGACATAGTGTCACCCCGCCTCCTGCAACCCCGTTCCAAGAGTTTCCGTTAAGCCCGTTAACCGTTTCTGTCTCTCGGTCGCTGGGGCATTGCTCTTCGTGTTTTGTAATGGGAACGATCAGCGGTGATGAACCCCACGATTATGTGTGAAATTCGGTTTGGGGAACCTTGTGCCTCACATTAATCATGAACCCTCTCCTAGAACGCCTTTGAGACCCAGCTCCATGTTTTAGTCAAACCTCCTCATGGACGCATCTTCTCTGTGGAACCTTCCAGCGGGCCCTGGCGGGGAGCGGTGCTGCTTGCCAAGGCTTCGGAATCAAGTGCAGACGACGGGGCACACTTCATTCCCGTAGGTTCCTTCCAAAGAAAGGGCACTTACAGAGGATTTCAAAGGGCACTTACAGCCTTACATCAGGCTGGGTCCTCCCTCAGGAGTCACCATAGAATTTTTACCATAAGCAGCGCAGATGTAAAACACGGCGACGTTCAAAACACCCCACATAGGACTCGGTGGGTTTCAGAGTTAGCGCCCTTTCCCTGTTGGCTGAGCCGCTGCTACCATTTGGTTCCGCTCCGTAACGTTTACTCTTCCTTCCATGCTCTCAAGTAACATGGGTTTCTTCTTTCTCTGTTTGGTTTTGACAAAGCTAGGGACACAGGCTCGCCTTTCTTCTCCTTCCGTTGGGCTGTGGAGGGTGTTCTCCATCCACATCCCTGTGTGGACAAGACATGTTCTCTGCCTCAGCTCCTGTCACGAAGCTTGGCACAAGTGAGTGGACACCAGTCTGTCCCTGATTGGCAGCGTGTCGCTCTCAGACACCTTCAACTCTACCAGAAGGAGAATGCAATTCTGAGCTGGGCCAGTCCTTTTACCCATAACCGACCCCAGCTGGGAGCGGTGAAGGACATCGTTCAGTGAAGCTGCTGATTCCTCCTGGAGTTCTGCTGGCTTGCTGGCCCTTGGCTCTCTGGGACATTCATCCCGATGAGAGAGGACTCTGTGTTTTCCGCACCAGCTCCAAATCTTAAGTTCCTTTCTCAAAGAACACCTTCTCTGTAAAATATTTGCTAAAATTGCACCTTCACGAGGAATGGTTTCTTTCTGTGATGTTATTATATCACCTGCACTTTTTCTAGGAAGAGCCTTCTTTCATCAGCGACAAGCAATAAAATGTGTGTAATGCGGGATTGGAATTATGGTCAAGTGTACAGACTGTAACACTGTGTTCCACGAGCACTCATTTACAGTCATCTTTGTTACAAATTCCCAGAGACGAAGCACACTGGGAAAAAAGGGTGGACGGTGCGCACGTGGGTTGTGGCCAGAAACATCAGGGGTAGAGCCATGGCCGAGTAAAATCCATCAAGTATTTTGGTGACTGGAAGACATCAGTTCTGCTGACTTGGCAATATGGCCTTTTGAACTATTTCTGCTTTAGTAATTTGAACCTCTGTGACTAGTAGTTATCAGGAATTGTGTGATGGGCTCTAGGACCCCCTCATATCTAACTACTGGGAGGGGGGATTCCATGCAGTAACAGTTTACCAACATTGGTTCAAGGGACCCTCACGGATTCCTAGGGAGATGGCACCGTCCAGCTGATTAACAGAAGTGCCAGGAGCTGAGAGACTCAAAGCCATCCTGCATGGTGAGCAGCAAAGACAGGACTATATGGGAGAGGAGAAATGGGTGTGCAAACGTCTACCCCCAGAAGGGGAGGTGTGTGTGGCCGTGCACCTTCTCCCTCCAGGAGCCAGCTTCCACCTCTGCACCTAAAGCTGGGATGAAGGAATCTGTGTTGGCCTCACAATCCTGCAGGAATGAAAAATTAGGACATAACGTCTGCAACCCCTGTACCATATAAAGAAAGGTAGGAAATTGTGTCTTTAATCTCTGTGCTGTGTAAAGAAAGGGAACATAAGAACTTTAATTAATTTAACTTTAATTAACTTTAATTTAACTTTAATTTGAGTCATTGCTCTGTTCAGTGGCTTTAGAAAACCCACGCCTTCCGAAATATGTTTGGTTTAGTTCACAACCAGCACGAGTGAAATGTCACAAACGGAAGATTTAGAGCCAGAAATTTTGCTCCAATTGTAGTAAATTAATCAAAGTAACATTTTACTTACTTAGTCTAAATACACATTTGTGTTAAGACTTTAAGACAATTTTGAATTATTATTTTGGAGGGGAGGTGCAGTGATGTATAAAAATCATGACCCGGATTCTGTCCCGTTAGATCTCGTGCGTCTAATTTGTACAGCGGAACGTCCAATAAATAAAACATTCAAGAATATTTTGTAGAAAATGTGCCCTTCACTCCATTGATTTCTATCAGATCTATCTAAAACTTTTCAGGCTTGACCTTTTCTTCTTCGAAGACAAAATATTCTCCCAAAGTGACAACATTAAAATGTTTTCATGTAGAAAACCCCTCAGTAAGGTGTGTGTCACCAGGAAATAATGGATGATGGTCTTCTCCCGATAAAGCGAGATGCAGCCTGTTGTCCCTGGCGTGATCCATGATGGGGCGGCCAGGGAAGATGTGGTCCTTATTCCCGGGGGAGTGCTGAGGCTTGTCCCCACCGTGACCAAGGGGGCCCGGTCCCCAGTTCCTGGAAATCACACGTTCTCTGCATTAGTATATGCCTCCGACTTCCACCAATTATCCCTGAAGTTTTTCTGGGACTTTGTTTTGTCCGCAGGATCATGAATTTTCAGTCTTAGCCACTCATATGCAACATTACACATGAAGCAGAAAGACACTACAGTTTAGAAACCCTGGAAGGGCTGTGGTCTGTGATTGTCTGTCAGGACTTAAAAGAGACAAAGAGGGAAATATGTCACTCCGTTTTCTGGTTTATTATAGATTATATCAACATTAAACACGTGCAGGATATTTACAGGGGTGAGGCTAAGAAGAGGCACAGGAGCTCCGCATTTAAAGCTTGTGATGGGATTTAGTAATTAAAATAAATACATTAATAACAATTTTTTAAAAAACCAAAATTATTGCGAAGTTCCCACAATGAGTAAAACAGGAGATTGTAAAGAAAGGCAGGTTCAGTGTGGCCGACGTCTCCTTTCACGCCGGTCTGCAGTGTGGTTCAGCATAGCTTGGCAACACCGAGGACAAGTGTTGGTACAGTCCCTGAGACATGCGGTAGAGCCACTGTCCACCTCCAGTCATGGCAGAGAAAAGAGAACCACCCAGAGAAACTGTCCTGGACGCCTGATCTGCAACAGGTATTATAAAGAACAGACGTCTTCACTGACATCAGTGTCACTACAAGTGCACACACATGTGCCTGCATGTTTATACGCCCGTGCGTTACCGTATCACTCACGTATATTATTTCTTCCAGTTTCTGATATAATTTTGCAGGTAAAGGCTAATTTATGCACGTATTTATGCAGTGTCTTTCAAATGTGGACTTTGTTTCTCCTGTCCTGGACTCCACAGCGCATGGAGAGCCTCTTGGTTATGCCCGGGTCACTACCCTAGGAATCAGAAATGGGAATCCTCAGGCTCAGACATGGAGAAGAAGGAGGGTAGGTGATGACAGGCGCATGCTGACCGAGCCAGACCGCGGGCAGCTCCTCCCAGGTGTCCTCAAGTCCAGGCAGAAGCACCTAGGAATGTGATTTTTGGAAGTTAAAACAACAGAGGTGAATCATTGAATTATATGACATATACGGGAATCTCCACCTAAGAGGCAAACGTGCATTTTCTGAATGAGTGGCAACATCACAGCCTCCTCAGGACAAGTGAGGAAGAGGCTAGGCCCAAGTAGGAGCCGATTGCGTCGAGGCCCAGCACCTGTGGTCCCGTCACAGAACCACGCGGAACTCCTAGATCTCCTAGAAATAGGGCAGAATGACCTCTATATGTTTTAAAAAATGTGTATGGTTGCATTAAAATTCTCTGAAGCCTGTGGTGGAACCCCAGTCTAGAGAACTTGACTAAAGATAAAAGGAGAGAGAGTAGAACACATTGTGGTTAGGAATGTAACAGACACACTCGCAAAACAGAAGTGGGCCGCACACATTTGTGGCACAGATCACAAGAATGACATCGTGCGTGAGAGAGCACGGCTCTGATGGGCCGTTCCAGTCTGGAGGCATCTGCTGCAAATCTCGTTCCGCTAAAATCCTGTATCTGATAAGTTTCAAGCTTGCTCTGCTGACAATTTTATTTCCCAGGAAGTAGAAAGAGAATCAAAGGCAACTGCCATTCCAGAATTAATGTTGAGCAGCAGGGGCTGGCTGTTGGCTCAAGAGCAAGAAGCAGATCCCAAGGGAAGCAGCTATACCGCCATGGGGTTCGCAAAAAAACCCAAGAGGAGGACCAGCAGATCTAATGGCTTCCAGAAGTACGGTTCCACTGTGCAATGTGTCTGTAGTCAACAGGGAGAGGAGAGACAGTTACGTGTCCCTAGGTAGGAAGCGTTTCTGGGCCCTGAACGGACGTGCCCAGACCCTGAGCAGGTGCGAAGGGGGCACCGCATCTCAGCGACATCACAGTGAGACTTCACGTACAATCTGGCTTGACTGACATGATCCTGAGACATGGAAACAGCAGTGGACAAGTTGGGTTTTGGCCACGTGGAGTCCAAGACCCAAACCAAGTGTCATTGTATTTCTGCATATGACTGTCCCACCACCATCCAAGGGCCCCTCTCTTGGGAGTTAGTAAATGTGAAAAAATATTCAAAACATAAAGTTCAGTAGATCTGCAGGTCATTAACATTTTTAATATTTAATTTTGAAAATTTCTATAGCTTTTCCATAAAGCTCACTTTTATTAGAACATTGAAAGTAGGAATAACTACCTTGGTTAGAAAAATTAAAAAAAAATACTTTTTAATAAAGTCGTGTCATCCCCATCAGTCAGCACCTGGGAAGGAAGACGTGATACCCAGTGACGGAAGGAGACAGCTGTCACCCGGTGTCCTGGACTTGAATTCGGGTAGCTTCTAATTCTTTCTCACCTGTTTTTTGTTTTGTTTTGTTTTGCTTTTAAATGCCCCCAGAGACAACGCCAAACCCTGTACTTGCCATAGAAATCAAGGGATGATGTAAGCAAATGCTTAGAGCGGCACATTTCTCGGCACACACGTACTAGGTCCTTACTGTTAATGCTGTGGATGTGAGTTTGTTCGAAAGGCAAAGGGAAGTTCGCTGTCGGGGGCGGGAGCAGGTGCCGCCAGCCGGTGGGGACAGCCCAGACTGCAGGTGCATCTGCGCCCCGCCCCCGACACTGGGCCAGGGAGGCCTCCTGCCTGTCCTCCCCCAGGCTGGGCCACTCAGGGAGCAGAGGGAGCACCTGGAGGCGTTCCAGAATACCTTGCAAATAAAACAATCAAGATGCTGCTAACTTGGTAACAGACATTTTGAAAATGACTCCAGTGGATTGGCTCTGTTGAGAAAAACACTGTTTATTCTATATACTTTATTTTTTTTTTAACTATGTGGGCATTGTGTCATATCTTCCTTAAAAATAATGTATATATTTGTTCTCTACAGGACAGAAATATTGTATAAGTTATTAACTCAACAAATGAGTCATATCCCATGATTTCATGCCACTGAAGGGCTTGATTTATTTGTGACCATGTCTACTTAAGTGAAAAACTTTCACCCAAATAATAAAACTTTTTGAATTATTGTTTCATTAAATAGGGTCATCATAACATCCAGTTAGCAGACTTGCTCCATACTTAAAAGTGGGGCCTCGTGACATCTCACCCCACCATTTTACGTCAAGCATGCTCCTGGCCAACAGGAGGAGGCAGGGGACCCTGAGCGGATACTCCTGTCCCTGGCCAGAGAAGACTAAGAAAGTGCTTCTCAGGAGGGTGACTCCTCCCTACTCTGGTATCAGGGGACATTTGGGAATGTCCAGACACATTTGGACGTCACTCCTGGGGTAGAAGAGAGGTTCTCTTGGCACCTGGTGTGTAGAATCCCGGGATGCTGCCAGACACGGGGCGACGAGCCACAACCAAGACTGTTCTGACCCAAAATGTGAAGAGGCCAGGGATGAGGAACCCGGTGAGAGGGAATGGAGAGGGACCTGGTTTTCGGAGGAGGGGCAGGCGACTGCAGACAGAGTCTCAGGTATTTGTGGACTGTCTTCCCTGGTCGGGAGGGAGGGTCGTGAAGGCGGGAAGAAGGCGGGCTCTCCGCCGTCCGCCATCTTCTCATCTCCCCTTCCAGCTCACGGTGTCTTTCTCTTCACAAAGTGCTTTCACAGACTTAGTGAAAATTTCCCCTTTCTTTGTCTTTGTAGTAGACAAAGACATTTTGTAAACTCGGTTTACATGATGAGTTCTGTAAACTCATCATTTTGTGACTAAAACAACTTTGTCACTTTAACGAGGCAAACGCAGTAGAGTCGCAGTTTGTGGGATGCGTTTGGATCTGGAACACGTGGGATGCTTTTGCACATGGACAGCTGTGCACACGTGCTCTCCCACGTTTGACCATGGCTGGGGACCCCAGCTCTTTATTTGCTGTCCTCTGACTGGTCTTCCTTTTGGAACATCTCAAAGAATTCCTTTCTACTCTGGGGTTTTGATGGAAACCTTTGTTTTCTTACGTTCTGTGCATTTTCTGTTCATTTGTATTGTGATTATTTTCATTCGTGTGTATTTTCCACAACCAGCTCCATTATTCATGTCACCTTCAGGCAAAATGGGAAAGCAGACCCTTTTAAATAGCAGCACCCATTAGTTTGTTAACTTGTAGAGAGAAATGATGTGTATGTGTATTTCTGTACATGGGCGCACATAATACACATGCGTGTCCACACGTGTGCATAAGCATACACACACACGGACACAAATATCCTGAAGACCCTAACTTGTAAATTTAAAAAATGTATTTTCCTCGTATTTAAAAGATGTCTCACTAGAAGAAATAACACATCAGTCTAGCTGACATTTACAGTATTTTAGGAAATGCTTTCATGGGTCTCAAATCAGGGGTGAGAATCTGTGATGGAACACTCCGGGGGCTCTGGGGCCAGCTACCAGGAGAATGACGAACAAATAATCTTGGTTGGGGTGAGAGACAGACTTTATGCTTTATCAGGTATGACAGAGGACAGTGATGGAGCCTGTCCTTCTTGTGCACCTTGACCCTCTTTGTTGTCTCTGGTCTCCGTGTGAGACTCCATTCAGCTCCCTATCTCCTGCGGGCGCATGTCTGGTCCCTTATGGGAATGAGCCTGGGGATGCCCAAGCTGGTTACTTGCTCCCCTGCAGTTGAGATCTTCACTTTAAAAGGTTCCTCAGAAACATCAAATTTAAGATCTGGGAGAGCTCATGGATACCAGCGCCCTGGGCTTATAGGTGAGGAACTTGATGTCTAGGGAAATGGAGTGACTTGCCCAAGGACCCACCACTGGTCAAGGGTAGAACCAAGTCTTAAGCCAAGAAAGACTGGACATGAGTCCAGTGTTCTTTTCACCACAGCTTTCAGGGAAGAAACCAGGTGGTGGGTATTAGAGAGGGCACGGATTGCATGGAGCACTAGGTGTGGTGAAAAAATAATGAATACTGTTTTTCTGAAAATAAATAAATCAATTAAAAAAAAAAGGCATCTTTCTCCAGTCATTTAAGATTTCAGTTGTACATGTTTTCCTCCTACTTCCTGGTCTTCACAAACTTGCGTCAACCTGATGACATGCTCGCACAATTTTCTAAGTGATCCCGTGTAGGGGAGCCAGTCTTCTCTGAATTCCTACACATCATCTCATTGCATAGGTGACCACACGCATCTATTTTACGTGCTGTCTTCCCCAAAAGAGCCTTTCAAAACCTGAGCATTTCTTAAGCTTCTCTTGTTTTCACCATAATTTCTAGATACACCAATAATTAAAAATACATAAATACAACAATCAGCAGTGATCCATGAATCCAGAATTAATATAACTTTCACTTGAAATCTCAATTAATAGCATCATAATTTTTTGATTATTTGCTGATTTTTTTAAAGATTTTATTTATTTATTTGACAGAGAGAGAGATCACAAGTTGGCAGAGAAGCAGGCAGAGAGAGAGAGAATGGGAGAGAGAGAGAGAAGGAAGCAGGCTCCCCGCTGAGCAGAGAGCCCGATGTGGGCCCGGATCCCAGGACCCTGGGACCATAACCTGAGCTGAAGGCAGAGGCTTTAACCCACTGAGCCACCAGATGCCCGATTATTTGCTGATTTAAAGTGGGAACTTACCATCTACATTTGTGACCATAATTTAGTTGATTTTGAATGAAGAATTCTGGCAATGGCTAATAATAAAACTTATAGCTCTCTCCAGCTCGTGCACTAACATTTTAAGACCTGCAGACTCTTTTCTGAGATCAACAATTTCTCTCTCTCTCTCTTTTTTTATTTTATTTATTTATTTGACAGACAGAGATCACAAGCAAGCAGTGAGACAGGCAGAGAGAGAGGAGGAAGCAGGCTCCCTGCTGAGCAGAGAACTTGATCTGGGGCTCGATCCCAGGACTCTGGGATCATAATCTGAGCCGAAAGCAGAGGCTTTAACCCCTGAGTCACCCAGGTGCCCCCAACACTTTCTCTTTTAAGAAGGTATTCCTTTTCATGGAAATTATTATTATTTTTTAATTATGTTACACATCCAACATGAAGACCAACACAGGACTTGAACTCAAGATCCTGAGATCAAGACCTGAGGTGAGATCAAGAGCTTGACCAAACGAGCCGCCCAGGCATCCCTGGAAATTCAAACGATTGTTGACAGTTTGTGTCATTTCATACATGTGATGAAGTTTGTTTTGTAAAAGGGAGGTATCATTATCGAAATTTAATACTTGCAAGACACCAGATATTTTTCTACATTTCAGTACACACACACACACACACACACACACACACACACACACATGATTTTTTTGAGGTTGAAGTTGTTTTGTATATTTTGAGAAAATATCTTCTCGGTTGAAGTCTAGTCTTCATAAACCCACCACTAAAATGATTCCATGTAAAAATAAAATAAAATAAAATGATTCCATGTGTCCCTGGGCATCTAATGGAGCATTGCATAGACCTGGGACTTAGCACAATGCACTGACTCAGTTACAAGAATCTTACGTAGAATTGAGGCCTGAATGACAACACTGGAAGGGATTTAGTCTAATAAGGATTTTTTAGAAAGAAGCCCAGAGACTATTCTATATCATAGCATCATATGCTAATAAATACAGTAAGTAACTTTGTTACAGAGACACATAGGAAATCAGTTGGCAATACAGAGACATCGGAAATGCGCCTTCCAGTTAACAGGGGCAAAGACGTTAAAAGGTCAGGGCCAGGGTCCATCTAGCCTTTCAGAAAAGAAAATGTCTACAAAATTCAAGATGCGTTATTAAGAAAGCACTAAGTCACGATTAGTCCCATTCCCACTTCACTTGACTCTAAACCATCATGTCCTCATTCCGTTAGCCGCATCCCCGTATCTTGGGGTGAATAAAAGTCACTCCCGCATCACACACATGTCCTGCTGAGCACAGCCCACACTCAGAACCATCCAGACGTGTGCAGCCGACAGGGACACAAAGGCTGGACGCGCCAGGTACCGCGGGCACAGGAAGTGCTCCCGGACATCCCCACGGGTTGCTCTTTATACCCCCGTGGCGCGTGTGGGAATGCACGCGGGCCACGTGCACGGAGCACGTGCACGAGCTGGACGGAGGGTGGCGACGCCGCTGCCTGCAACACGAGAGCAAGGGGGAGGCCGCGTGAGAAAGAGCGTCTCGTTGAATTCTCTGCAGCCCTCCCAGGGGCCTGAGGCCCGGGAGCGCCCCAGACGACAGGGTCAGTAAATGGTGAGCAGGGGCCTGGCCGTGGCTTCTCTGTCCCCGTGAGGAACTGCAACAGAGACCCCCTGAGGTTATCTCGAGGAGGTCTTTTTCCCCTTTATTTATTTATTTGTTGGCCATAGTACAAACATCTATGAATTTGGTAAATAGAGCGTCTGACTATATTTGTCCCTATACCTTTGTAGGGGGGCTTGATTTTCCGCTGTTGATTTTATTCAATATGCAAACCCTTCCACACAGGTGACATGCCCAAACATCCAGTTACTGAAGCTGGAGGTTCTGAGCTGCAAACCAGGTCCCTGTGGACGGTTGGTTTACTAGGACCTCAGCTCCCTCTGTGACAGGGACAGGGGAGCCTCCAGACAGGAGCCGGTAGCCTGGGTCTGGGTCCGCCGCTCACCGCGGCAGCTACAGGCTTGCAATGTCAGGCACCAGCTCAAGGTCACAGACATGCCGGCTGCAGGAAGGCTATCTACACATAAACATCTCGTAACGACATTTAGGATATATAAAATACTACGTATGCGATGTCATTGGTTGAACAATGGGGAGCGGAACCCCGAAGTCTCTGATCTCTGAGCGATCCTCCTAGAATGTGGACACTGGATAAACAAACCAGGTAACTTAAGAAATCCTTTCTGTATTTCATATTTCTATATACAACCTACTTCCTTGAGATGCAAAAAGATATACCTACTGTGACAATGATTTCGTGAGTGAAAAAGTCTATTGGATGATAAAATTGTTTGCAATACCGTAGTCTATAGTCTGCTAAAAGTTACAAGATTAACGGTATTTTTAAGGAAGGACTGGGTTGGATTTAGAAAAGCAACCCTGTCAAAAATGGCTAGTGTGATTATCCGACAACATTGCGGGAGAATCATGAGCCGTTTTGTACGGCACGGCCCTCCCCCACAGGAGAGGAAACTTGTGTTCTAATGAGAAAAGAAGAGCTTTGGCATGGAAGCCAATTTAAAAGAAAGAAAAGCTTTCAAGACCAAAAATGTTTAGTCTAGATACTAATGTTTAGGCTCTGCTGTGCCCAAGAAAATGTGACTCCTCCAAGTCAATAAATCTTGGTAAGAGCCCTCCCCCTAGTCAACAGGGCACAGGACACGAGAATGCACTTAATTTATGGGGAGGGATGGCTGTCGTTTCACATCTGCACACACTGGCACAGCAAGGGGGCCGCGGAGGGTGAGGAGGAAGATCCACGGCGCCGTGGGTGGTGGTGGCCATGGATTCAGCAGTCCCTGACCCGTGGATCACAGGACACAGGCCTCCTGGGGGACACCAGGAACAGGGACCGGGCAGCCTTTGGTGCTGGGCAGCTCGGGGCCACGGTCCTAACTCCTTTCTTCCGTGTCCTGCTTCCCATGAGCCTTGAGTATGTGTCTTATTGGTTCAGAGGAGAGAGAAATCATTTCCTAGAGGGTCATGCGATGTCAGAGGTCAGCGACTCTTCCTGAGCCCCCCCCCCACCCCGTTGTTAGCTCTGTTCTTCTCAGCAGATGCGTATAAATAGCCCGGGGGGATATATTGACGCAAAGCAGTCCCTTTTCTGAAAGGAACATTCGGGACATGGGCTTCCCACTGCAGTTGGGGCTTTCTTTTCAAGAAAGTACATGAGAGGTTTGTCTTTTCTGCTACGCTGAGATAAGTATAAAGTGGAATTCATACCACGGGGCGGATGTGCCCCAGAGGCAGGGTGAATTAACGATTCAACAGACGCTTATCAAGCACCGAGTGTGGACCAGATCTGGGGCTGCGGCTCATCCTGATCCTGCTCCCCAGGGGGCACGTCCCCGCCATCGACACGCTGAGGGAAAGTGGGGCAGACACAGCCCTGGGGAGGCCCAGCTGGGTGCCGTAGGAGCGTGACCCCAAATCCAGGCCTGTCACCTGCCGGTCACGTGCTCTACTGAGAATAGTAATAGAATATTTGTAGGATTTCGGGGAGAAGGGCAGGGGACGGGGCTCTGACCATGAAAACTGAGGGCAGTTGTCAGTATCCTGATCGGGGAGAACAGAGAGAGGAAGACAAGAAAAATCCCTAAAAAGCCTGAATTCTGAGCCATATCCTGAGAGAAGAGGGGGATCTGGGGGCAGTGGGGCGGTGTGAAGGGGAGGAGGGCATGAAGGCGCGTTCTCATCCCGCGCGGGAGGGAACGTTCTCATCCCGCGCGGGAGGGAACGTTCTGGGGCTCCACTCCTGTGAGCATGGGAGGCACGTGCGTGTCGGGTGTGTCTGGGAGGCGGGCAGTGGCTGCAGGGACAGAGGTCTGAGCAGCCCCACACACACAGACCCGCATGTCCACCTGGAGGTCCCCACGGGGACAGCCAGCACAGATCCCCCTGAAACCCCCAAAACTTCAATAGAGCGATCGCCTCCCTTCTGGGGGCTGTGAAAGAGAATGAAGGGAAACAGTAAGTGACCCCCCATGAGCCCAATAACACCTTAGAATAAGTTGGTAATTTTGTCTCCCCGGTTCATGCGTCGAAGGTCTAATCCTCAGCCCCTCAGAGTGGGACTGGGGTAGAGACAGAATCTTTAATGAGTGATCACGGTAAAACGTCACTGGGGTTGGCCCTAATCCAGTAGGGACTGTGTCCTTGGTAAGAAGAAATGGGGGCCCAGACAGGCACCCAGGGGCGCCCACACGAGGACACAGGGAGAAGACCCTTCCCCAGGCCCAGTGGAGCGGCCCCAGGAGAAGCCGGTCCTGCCCACAGCTTCGTCCGGGACCTCCGGCCTCCAGCGCCGCGAGAGCGTGAATGTCTTCCTTTAAGCCTGCAGTCCCTGGTACGCTGCCGTGGCGGCCTGCGAGCCCCCGTGGGGCTCCCGGTTCCACGGCGACGCCCTGAATGGATGGATCTAACAATCTGTCCCCTGTCCTCACTCCTCTCTCTCAGCTGGCCTTGATCCTGGTCCACCCCCGAAGAGCCAGCCACCACCCCAGGAGGCGTTCTTAAGGAGGGTCGGCGAGGGGACAGGGCCAGCAGCGCGGGGAGGGAAGAAGCCAGCCGGGCTGTACTGAGAGGGGCTTCCCGGCTCTCAGCAGGAACAGCGCTGGGGCCAGGGCTTGGTTCTCACAGCGGCCGCGTACAGCCCGCAGGTGGAGGGGTGCCCTGCGCCTGGAGGTTCCCAGAGGATGATCTCTTCTGTTTGGGGGGTGGGCAGGGCTACTCCAGGGTCTGGGACCCTTCTGCAGAAGTTGGCAGGTGCCATTCGTTGGCAGAACAGCACACAGGGCCTAGAAGATGAGTTGCCCAGAGCTGCGGAAGTCGTCCCTGGAGCTGGGCAGGCCACCACCTGTGCCCACTGCAGCCCCGACCCCCGGGGAGCCCTCCCCGAATGCCCAGAGGGGCTGGGCAGCCTCCTGCCTGCTCCCCAGGCCAACAGCGCATGCCTCAGCATACACAAACCTACGGAGCCAGGGGTGTGTGTGTGTGTGTGTGTGTGTGTGTGTGTGTGTGTGTGTGTGCGTGTGTGTCTCCTTTGGTAATTCCTCCAGGTGGGGCAGGCACCTGATTGATTTTGCTGTTTCCGGCATATATGCTGTGCCTGGAGCTGGGCAGTCACATGGCAAATATTTAACTGAACTGAATAAACACAGATTGTTGACTGAGATTTTCATCTTGCCTGTCGGCCTCGGTCCCAGGATCTCTCACAGACCCATGCCGCAGTTAATTCCCTACAACTTCCTGATAGAAACAGAATCAGGGAGGCAGCCCCTCAGCCACTGTCTTCAGGATGTTCCAGAATTTGGTCAGACTCTGCGTGTACTCATAAGGAAACCGGACAGAGGAAGAAAGCCGATGGGGGAAAAATAAGAGAATCCGACTGATGTAACTACAGCAGTTGGGGTGTTTCCTTCTGGAGCCGAACGATAACTCTCATAACTCCCCCACGGTGTCGGCTTGGCGGCTCAACAGAGGTACGGATACTAGGACCACGCAGAGTCTGAAATGCATCGAAGGGTCCAGAGCCTGATTCCGAGGAAGAGGCACTGTGTTTGTTGGTTTGTTTATTTTTGTGTTTGTGTTTTTTGTGTCATTTTACTTTGTCACGATGACTCCGTAGAGTGAAAACGGGACTGGAATAGACACAGAGAGATTCTAACCCTGTGCCCAGCCCTGAGGTAAAGAGCCTCAGAAAAACAAAAATACCCAAACAAACCAACAAACCACAAAACCCTCTGGGTTACAGCAGAGTTACTCTCCTTGCCATGGAGAAGGTAAATATTTGTCCATATTCGAGCAGATTTTTCTGAATTAGGAAAAAATAACCTTTAAGTGGTTTTTTTTTTTTTTTTAAGAAACTGAGAACCCAAACAAATTTTAGTGAGGGGCTTCTGCTATTTTATAGTAAGTGGCAAAACAAACAAACAAACAAACATCAAAAATAATTAAAAAAATTAAAACTAAAATTAAAAAGGACATGGCCCAGCGGTCTGATGTGTGTGCCCCTTCCCACCTACACACATAGAGCCACGTGCACTTGCGTGTTCCTCCCATTTTACCGACGCGTGTTAGCTCAGCTCACTGCCCGATTTCTCAGACGTATGGCTTTTGTCTACCACCTGTCCTACCTCCATTGCTTTTCTTCCTTGGAGGCAAAAATATCTGATAAAGTCATTTCAGCCGGCTTAGAGCAGGTGCGGATAAGATTGATCGACCGTACGCTGTATGTGGACGGGGAAGGAAACCGAGCGTCTAGAGCATCTTAGCCCTCAGAACACAGGACGCAATGCTGTTTTTTGTGTTAATATTAAAGAAGGCAAACGATCCACATCAAATGAAAATAGATAGTAGACGGCAAATCCGCGTCACTGCTAAGCTCAAAGAAATGACCAGGCGTTCACAACGTCAAACGAACCACACATAAGACATCATTTTACATAATTCAATGTCATTAAGTAGCTGCTAACATATGAGTGTATACATATACGTGCATATAAACTATCAGGGACCTTACAAGTCCCCGTGCACCTACAGTTTGCCGGTGTAAATTGTGACAACCCCTTGGTTGATATTTTTTTCCATGCACCTGTTCCCAGGGGTCCCCGGTCCTTGGTAGAAATCGCACCCCCTCCCCCGCAATGCTGATCCGTGTGAGCGCCTTAATAACGGCGGGCTCGCCTCTCTCCCTGGCGTGGGGACAGCGTGTGGCTCTCCTTCCCCTTTCTTCTTCCAGAAACATGTGACCAGGTCTGGTGTCCTGTGACTGACACGGTTCCCGGAGGCAGGTGCACACAAAAGGGGTAGAGGTTATGTGTTGGGGAAGCAACAGGGGACCCCACCCGCTCGGGTGTGAGATTCCTGCCTCTCTGCGCCCAGGGGTGCCCTGCCTGTCCTCACCCCCCACTCACTCCTGCCTCTCGAAACCCCCGGTGCGCACCAATAAATGTCCCACCGGAGTGATCCGGGGCCAGTTTCTGCTGCTTTGCTTCAAGAAAGGCGACTGGCAGTTGTGGGTGAAGAGACATGACGATGCTCTCCCTTTAACAGAACACACGTCTGGGAAGGCTCTGGAAGCAAGTCGTCTCTGTGCCTTAAAACACATCCCTGCTCCCTTCTGGCCCCTCCCTCTCCCCTTCCCCCTCCCTCCTGCTTCTTTCTCCCCCCACCCCTTCCTACCCTTGCCCCCTCGTCCCCCATCTTCTCCCTCTACGCCCCCCTCCCCGCTCCCCATCGCCTCCTCCAGGACCTCCCTGGTCTTCCTCATCATCTCCTGGGCACAAAGAAGGAGAGGCCCCTCTTAGGTCATCAGTGATCTCATCGTGGACATCCATATCTCAACAGAATCAAGAATGACCCCAGAGGCTTTGTTTCCCAGGACAAGAGAGTGGGCTGTGCGGGCCGGGACTTCCAGTCCCTCGTCATTCTCTTCCTCCCGATTTCTGTGCGTGAAGGTCCTGGCAGGCCAGCCCCTTCTGCTCTTTCAGCCAGCGGCTTTCAGACTGCTTCGGTAACCCAACATTCTGTGTTCTCAAGCCTCTGGACTTTGGGTTACAAACTGCAGAAATACAACTTCAAGTTAGCTTCTGTGGGAGAAGGGTGGTGTTGGGGTCCATGTATGGGGTTGGATGCCTCAGAAATGCAGAGGTAACATGGACACGGTGGCTGCCAACGTGGTTGGTGTCCCGCCAGCGTCCTCTGGACTTGCCCTGTCCTGGCCTTGCCCTGGGGTCTGGGCAACTGCACGTCTGAGTGCAGCAGCCCGCCAGCCAGGGCTTCCTGTGAGAACCCTGAGGGTCCCCTCGGTGAGCAGGAGGAAGACTTAGAACAGGACGGCAGTGAGCGTAGAAGTCCCACAATAACGTATTTAGGAAGTTATGGGACACGGAAGCTTTTCAAGAGTAGTATTGCAAATGTATGAAAAAGGGGGCGGCTAGCACTGCCCTGTGGACTATGAGGAATCTGTTCTTTTCCATTCAAATGTTATGCACGCATTGCACAGTACCTCCACCTCTCAAAAACCATCTAGTCTGTGTGCGACTGTTTGTGTCCGCGTGCTGGGCCATGATTCTCCTCGCTCACTCTGTGTTCATGGTTTCCCTCCAAAGCCGTGAGTGTATCCCAGATGAGAGCAATACTGGAAACTGGTTTTGCTTTTTGTCTCTGGATCTGGTTCTTGCTCATGTGAAAACAAAGAATCTTAGGTTGTACTACAACCAATTTTTTTTTTTTAAATCCTGAAGATTTCAAGACACTTGAGAAGAAGTTACCTTTTCATTAAATAACACACTTCCCCTGCAGAAAGAGAAAAATAAAGTGGTGTGTCCTGAGACAGCTTTGGTCTGTGCACTTACTTTTCCTGCCCCTCCGGGGACAAAGGTTTTCTCAGCAGGGAATCGCTGTCCTGTGATCCTTCAAGGCCCGCCGGCCTGGCTGGATCCTCTAAATGATGCAGGATCTGGACGGGCTTGTCCTTACCAGAGACGGGCCCCAGCTCGATAAGGAGTCCAGACTGGGGAGTGCGGTGGCCGGGCGAGAAGGGCTATGACATGGCCACCGAGCCAGCTGTGATTCTGAGCATGGCGCAGAGACCATGTGCCAGCCAGCTCCCAATGCAACCATAAAACGTATGACCTCTCTGGCCTCCAATTATGACAAATGCCAGAAGTCTGTGTACAAGCGGTGCCCTTCTCCTAATGTCGCAGCACTCAGCCACTTGCCAAGTCCTGGCAGCAGGAAGGAAGACCAGAGGTTACCCTCCGAGGGCAGGCCTGGCAGAGCGGAGTCTGGAGAGGCCCAGTCCCTCCGCGACCTCTTTCTGCAGAGACGGGCTGAGGTCGAGCTTTTCATTACCTTCCAGCCCTCTGAAAGGGATTGCAGTTTCATGGCGGGTATTGTTATTGAGCTGAAAAAAGAAAAAATGAACACAAAAAACCCTGGAGATTACCTTTTAATGCAGTTACTTAGTGGGAGGTGCTCCATGTCCTCTCTTCGGACAGTGCTGCTAACGCCCGTGTCCGGAGCCCTGGGCTGTGGTTCCCTTGTCGGGCGCCGGGGTCTGCAGGCATCGGGGAAGGAGCATCGTTCAGCTCCTGCATCTTTGCGTGCGTTGTAGGGCACAGCCTTCCCGACCCACCAGGTTTCACGCGATAGATGTTGTCTCAGCTTCACGTGTTCTTAATCAGCTCAAAGAAAGCACTCTTCAGAAGTATTTTTGCCAGACAAGGACGCTTTTCCTACCCAAATGAGTAAACTCAGCCACAATGAAGCCGATACACCATGAGCCTCATAATTTCACTCCTTCTGCCAGTTGAGGGGGTGATGGCGAGGCTCAGCTCAGCCTCCCCGGAGGCCCGGCTGCGCGCTCCTGTCCACACTGAGGTCTCAACTCCCACACAGTCCCCAGAGCTGCCCCGACCTGGTACATCTTAGAATTCCCACCTCGAGAATCTTTTGTTCCCGTTTGTACTGCAGATTCCTCCTCTAACTCCAACAACTTTGATACCGTAAATCAAGATCTCATTTTTTTTTTTTTTTATTCAATTTCTGGGGTAAAGAGAAGCAGGGAAATGGCAGGGTGTTACCCCCCTTTCTATCCAGGGGTTTGCTGTCTGCTTGAGGATCAGTGTTCTTTGGGAGTTCTTTCCTGATCACTCTGAGCAAAAGAAAATTTCTACGCTCGTGGCAAGGGCCCTTGTATCTCTTGACCATGACACTCTGTCCTCTGCAGGGCAACTGCGTGTGCCGGCTTCCTGAGCGGCTGCCAGACGGGCCCCTTTGGCTATATGGCTTCACGGGGTTCCTAAAATATATTTATAGGATTGGGGGCTATTAATGTGCTTATCCCACCAAACTACGCAGATGCCTAATGATCACAATATATTCATACGTTATTTCTGAAAAATCACATACCATTTTCTTTCTAGAAATGACTCATCCCCAAGTGTGTTGCTCACCTATGTCTTCTCAACGTTTTTGGATACAAACAAGAAACAAAAAATGAAAAACAAAACAGCTTTCCAGACGCGTGATCAGCTTGCCAACAGTGTCCCAGTGTCCCTTGGCTGCTTTTACTGGGCACCAAAGCAGTTCAAACTTAGGGCATTTGAACCTACCAAGCTGTTGTTTGTCTCTTTTGGGTGTTGAAGATTAGGAAGTCGCCTCTCTCAGTTACTGCGAATGTATTGTGGGTTATTCAAGTCACCGGCCAAGAGCGGTCCGAGCACTCGGGGCAGGTCTGGCGCTCACGGTCAGACTCCCGGCCCACTGCCCCGCGCGTTCCTGCAGGAGATCCCGGCTCTGTGTCCGCAACCCAAGGCCTGGCCGCGCTGGACGCAAACACTCATTTTTATTTGATCCCCTAAACGGGTTTCCAAAGTCGCGGCTGCCTTCAGCATCTCCCTCCTCCCCCTCCTTCTTTTCCTTCTTTTCTTCTTCTGTAGCTGCTAAAGGCATCTTTTATGTACTGTTTCGCGAAGCAAATTTGCCTCACAGTTGTCACAATCACCAGCAGACGTCAGCCACGTTGGCTGAAGGTTTGCTCTGTGCCGACGATGACGGTGCCGAGTGACTGACGTTCACTCTTACACTGGACACATGTCACCCTCCTGTGAGGCAGGGGCCATCACCGACACCCACTCGCCAGCAGAAGACTGAGGACAGAGAGGGTCAGTGCCCTGTTCAGGGACACACAGCAAGGAAGTAGCCGAGGTTTGCACAGCAGGTTCCTCCTGGACGATTGGGAAGGGAGTTCCAAGCAGATGAGTGCGTCCTTCCTGTGCCACCCATCCTGTCACTGGGCTCTGCGTCAGTGCAACGGTGAGGATCAGGTGGCCGGCCGCCGACACTGAAGATGGGGGACTGCGACCAGGCAGCACCCAGAGAAGAAATGAGGGAACTTCTTTCTTGAACTGGGGGGCACATCGTGTTCCAGGAGGGAGGGGTCATTGAGCTAATCGCTTACCAACATGTTTAAGAAGACAGTTTGAGGAGATGGCGGGAGCAAGCGTGTTCCAGACCAACGAAGCCCATAGTGAGCCTTCTTACTAATACGGGCAATTCTGTGTGTCCTTTCATGATAGAGCCTGGAAGATCTTGGACCTTTCTGTCCATGCTAGAGGCTTTTGCACACTATCGGGGAAAGTTCCCCAGAAATCATGAATCGAGATCACAACTAAAAGGGTTGCATGGAAAAAGCCAGCCAGCGCCCATGCCCGAGGCGTGAGGCTGCGTCTCACTTGGACAGGGGACAGGTGGCTCTGGATCACAGGGTCAGGGAGCAACTTTCATCTGACTTGAGATGTGTCTTTTATTACCCTGTCTAGGAAGCTGTCCGGGATATCCAAAGCTTTCCACAATACGAAATACTCAAATTTGAGTCATGACACGAATACTGCCGAATTGGAAAAGTTTAGCTAATGTCAACATTTTTCTAAATTTAGCACTGTTTACAACATTTGCCAGCCTTCTCTATATTTCTCAGCTAAGTCTTCTGGTCGCATAATTTATAGTATTTGTGTGTGCATGTGTGTGTGTGATGTGAGGATTTAGAAATCCTTAATTGGGTCCAAATTGCATAAAATCACAATATATATCTTCCATGTAACTATGTTTCCCCTTGGGCCAAGTCTCTTGACCTAGAGATACATACTTGCTAATTTTGGATCTGAGACCACCGAGAGGACCTCTTTCATTGCAAGTGGTGGATTTGAAAGATTTTTCCTTAGATCCTTTAACAGACTTGGAATTGGACAAAATGCTCCTTTTAAGCCTCTTCTTATGCTGAATGGTCTTCCCTCTGTAAACTACGTTTAGTTTTTGAACCACTTTTGTGTGCATTCCTTTACTCTCCTTTTTATGCAAAGAATATTCTTAGAGCACAGAAGAAAATCCAAAGAATAATAATAAATTAAAAAAAAAAAAAGCCATGTTTTCACCACTTGGAATCAATAGCTCTGCATCAAATGTTTTTCTATGTCTTCAAAAAAAAAAAAAAAAAAAAAGAAAGAAAGAAAAGAAAATGCATTAAAGACGGACACCAGCAAGCAGGAGTCCCCAGTCTTCACCGTGAGGGAGGGCAGGGCCTAACGGAGCAAAGGAAACCCACCGGCCTGCTGAGCCACAGCAAGCATCCTCGGGATCTGGGCATTCCCCTCTGGGTTTCCTTCTTAAGCCAGGCAATGGGCAGCCCAGGCCACTGAGAGTCCCTGGGGTATCATGGGGGTTTCTACCCCATCCCAGGAGGCTCCATGGTCTATGGAGATCCCAAAGTTGAGTGATTAGGCGTGGACTGCCCCAAAACACTGAACTCAATTTTTTTTTTTTTTTCCCCCTTGCCTTATCCTTAGTCTTCCCAGAGAGACTTCCCTTGAAGGCGCTCTCACCGAGGAATTTGCCTGAGAGGCCAGGTGGGCGTGGGTTTCTGGGATGCCGCTGGACCAGCTTCTGGGAAAGGACAGTCCATCGCCCCGTGGGCATTGTGCCCGAAAGTCTGGAAGACAGTGACGGCACTTGCTTCCACGAACGTGGGAGGTCATCGGGGCAGGGAACCGCCCGCAGAGGAGAGCTGTGACGTGGGCTCTCCACAGTGCACTGCTCGCCGCCCCAAGGCCTTGTCTCGGGCTTGGCCCCAGAGTGGAGGCCATGCGGGTCCCCACAAGGGGAAGAAAGCCGGGACCCCCCACCTCAGCTCTCCACTCACTCGCGTCCCCTCACTAGGACCCACCTGCAAACACCCGTTCCCCACGTCCCCCTGTGTCCGCACATCCACTGAGTAAAACAGCAAGGACAGGACCAGTGCCTGGGGAGAGCCAGGCCTCGGGCCGCTTCGCGGGGCTCTGCTGGGAGGAGGGCACAAGGGCGGACGGCTCCCGGGGCCTCGCTCCCGCCTGCCGGCCGTTTGCTGACTTTTTTATCTCGGCTGATCGCAGACTTTTGTCGTTGATCTAATCCCCGAAAACGTTGGGACCGACATTTTTCTCCATTTCCTTACAACCCAAGTGGGTAATTGAAATCGGCCCTACTGTTTTGAACTTTCTGTGGGGAGGGAGGCCCGCAGCCCATCTGTTGAGAACATTTTTGAAAGACACGGAAGGTGCATTACTCTGAGCCAAGAGGATTTCTCTTGGTATGTGAAATCGCTCTCAGTCTTTCATCCTTTCTTCTCTCGGCCACCCCAGTCCCCACGTTGTGACCATATGCCCCAGGCGCACACACTGCGCGCTTTCCCTCTGCTTGCTTGGGCCCGCGCGACTCCTCGCGGCTCACCGCGCCCCTCCCTCGTCGGAGCTCATTTCAGGCTGCAGAAGAGAGCCGCGCTGAGATCCGTGGGTGCCCATTTCGACTCTGCAGCCGTCGTGTATGGAGGACAGAGATGGAGAGGTCACAGGGTACCGCAGGCGTACACACCTCCACTGTTGGGGCAGGGATCCCGCCACCCCTGCCAGCCCCGGCCACCGTCCCTGAGGGCGGGTGTTTCTGGCCACGGGTCATGCAGTCGCTCTTCCCCAGCCGGCCAGAGACTGGGTCTTTCTTCTCCTTTGTCATCTTGATTCCTACTTTCATCCACCTTTTAAGATGGATCCTGGATGTCATTCAGGCTGTGTGTGGGTTATGAGTTCAGTTGATGATACATCTAATATATGCAAATTCTTCTCATTTCCTATCGTCAAAATACTTCAGAAAGTGATGGTGTATGCAGAACAACACAAATCATGATTCCTTGTAATCTGAATGTATGACGGACTAAAATCCGTAGATATTAGTAAACACGAGTCAGGTCTCTTCCCCATTATGTTCAGGAACTTCGGCGGAGTTCTCTACAGGATTATGCTAACCGAAGGGAGTCCCCTATAAATACGGCTCTCATCCTTAAACCAGCTTGCGTTCGGACCGCCTGAAACAGTCTCCCCGTCTGTGATGGGAATTTGAAAAGCTGAAATTCCGTTGTACCCACAACGCCTTGTGGACTCCGTGAGCTCACAGGCACTGAGGACGCTTGTCATCGTGAATGTCGACCCGCAGATCTGAGGAGCCCAAGCCGCTCACGACCTGTCTATTGCCCGGCAGTGAACAGGGTAATGACCGGAGCAACAAGTGGAGGCTGGACAGGTCAGGGCGTTTTACCTTTCTTCTGCACGTTTCAGTTGGACGTGCACGTGTGGGATTCCCACGCCCGGGCAGGTACAGTAGGAAACGCGCCACTCGGGGCCCCCGGGCTCCCCCCCCCGCCCGGGCTCCGCCGGCTTCTTGTTTTGCACGTCCAGCACCCCGGGAACCAGTGGGCACCCCGTGGCCCGTGGCCTCAGCAGCTACGCGACAGGGACGGCGCTAAGTAAAACAATTAACCCTGATGGTTAAAACCAACCTAAAATAGACGCGAAAACCTGCCTTACAAGGTTCCCTACTGTGAATTGTCCACAGATAAAATCATAACAGTGTGAACAGTGCGACGAACCAGGAGAAATCATGGGACTGGGTAGGTCCCAGACCAATCCACTGCTGCTCCTGCGTGACCTGTTGACCAGACTTCTCTCTCTTCGCTGTTCCCATTGTCAGCTGGGTCAGCTCGAGGCCCGACTCTATTTCCTGATTTCAGTTTCCTTGGAGAACTGACGACTTCCACACCAACAACCCGTGTGACAAGAGCGCACGGTGGGGACCTTCCCACCGAAAGCTCCCATCACTCCTGGCAAGTGGCCATTGTCGCCATCCCCAGCTGAGGGGACAGTGACAAGGATTCAATGTCATCTGGACTCGTGAGGCCCGTCCCGCCTCTACCGCAGCTTGCCAACAGGCCCAGAGAGAAAGTGTTGGTATTTGTCACCACTGTAGCTAATACATTTCACGTGGCTGATTCTCCGTGGTCCTTCTAGGTTTGCCGGTGACAGTGTGACCTTCAGTGGGGACGGCTCATCCATCATGCTTTGAACTTTTCACTTGGTTCCATGCTCATTTCATTTTTGCAAGAAAATCTTTGTCCGCAGCCCTGTTTACGACTCACGAGGGAGCCTCGAGCACTATATCCCTGTAGCTCATGGGATGCTGGGTGCAGGGCTCTTCCCAAATCAGGTGCAGACGGCCATCCAGAAGACGTATCTATCATTTTCCACCACTGTATTGGGCCCGTCAAGTGATCTCTATTTACCATATTTATAATAGACACGGGTACTATATTTGTTAAACTAGTTCCTAAGAGAACCTAAGAAATGTCCTTAACATCATATAGATTTCAGATCTGTCCACATCAGGAGAGCAGAAAGAAACTTAACCCAGAAATGGTATTCGGTACATTATAAAGGATGATTTGTAAACACTGCATCAGCTCGCCCAAGTACAGACAGAGGAGGTGATCCTCAAGGCGTTTGCCTCTGAGTAGACTCTCACAGCTTCATCCTGCCTTCTAAGAACAGAAATTAGAAGCACTAAGTTATAGACAACTAAACAAACAAAAATCTTCAACAAATGCCTGACTATAATGGATTTTCTAGTCACTCAATATCCTTGGATAATAATAATAATAACAATAATAATGATGATGTAGTTACTGATTTGGAAATGCAGGTTTCTGGAAGTTTGACTGGGAAGACTTTTTATCCAAATATTCAACCCAAAGCTTGGCATTGGGGATGTTTCCTGAAAGGAAAGTGGCTCTTGGTGAATAATCCCATCTTGTCTCTTACACTTTATAAGTAGAACAAAACTGGTCTGGACAGTGTTTCTTATTTTTCAACTATGTGCAAAAAATGAGCAAAGAAAACACCCAGAAAGACATATAGGATCTCGTTGAAAATGGTTATCACCGGCCGCAAAAGATGAGCAATTTCTGATTTTTTGTTCAATGCTTCTATACGTAGATGAAATCGTGTGTAATAGATACAAATTGCAGCTACGGTTGATACAATACTTAGATTACATCGTGAACTGACCGGTGTTTAGTGTCTGTTCCTGAGGGATTAGCTACTTCCCCAAAGTGTTGTATCATGTGAGGGAACGAAATGCCTTTGGACGGCTGCTTTCCAGTTGACTCACGACTATCTCAGTTTCGTGCATTAAAAAAGAAACAGCAAAAATATATTTACACAAGATCTAGAAATAATGGAAATGACAGCCCCCAAGAAAAACAATGGAGTAAAATGCACTTGAGAAGGTTCTCCTGAGAGAAGTATCTTCTCTGAATTTCAAGCAAGTGGTTGCTTTAGCATTTTACATAGAGAGAATATGTCACGTCACACTCTAATTATGAATATAGGATCAGGAGTGTGTCCTATCTCCCTTTTATTAAATCTGTAAGATCAAGACTGTGATACGCTAGAGAACGTTGAGTGCTGACCTCACCGGGCCTGGGTTTGAAGAGTGACCACCGGGCATCCACAGACGGCACAGCTGGGCTGGAGTCCTGAGATGCGGCCGGCTCTGTGAGAAGTGGCATCGATGCCCGTGTCGCCCAGAGCAGCGGTGAGGGCAGGTAGAGTGCAAGGAGATGAGCTCCGGGAGGTGAGCAGAGCCAGGTGAGCAGGGGCTTCATCTCCGACAAGAGGAGCTCTTACTGCACCCTAACAAGACATGGAAAGGAGAAGAGCCGAGCAGTCTCATGGGCGAATCCCAATAATTTGAACAGATCCTCTGCTCTCAGGAGGTACAGCACAAGTCCCCACTCCGTGAGTGCGGGTTGTCCTTCGTGACTCATTTCCAAAGAGCATGTTAGGGAACGGGAGAGAAAGTCCCACTTCACAGAAACCTGACAGGACTTCAGCCAGGCCATCCCAGCGACACCAACAGTCCCGCTGACAGCGCAGCCTCCGGATGTGAGGTGATGAGAAACGCACTTCGCCTCCGTGGTGAAGAGCCCGTAACCCCAGCCTCATCGGGAGAGAAACGGCAGACCGATCCCAACAGAGAGACGTTCTACAAAACCCCTCCAAACTCTCTCCTCCAGCCCTCCATGGTCACCAAAACCATTAAAAGTGGGAGAAACCGTCACAGTTGAGAGCAGCCCGAGGAGACAGGTTGTCTCTATGTCCTGTGGTCTCTTGAACAGGATCCTGAGACAGAACAATGGCATTAAGTAAAAACCGAGGAAGTCCGAGGAAAGTGCTTATCTGACGACAAGGTGTCAGTGTTGCCTTACAGTCAGGAGAAACACATCACACTACTGAGAGGGATTCGCGGTGGGGTCTAGGGGGCAGGAGTACGGAACTACTATCTTGGCCACTTTACTTTAGATCCAAAATTATTGTATACATAGTTTTTAACTGTTAAAAGTGATACAATCCCAGTGAGGTACTCAAGCATTGGAGACGCTGTGCTCAGACTCTTGCTGTGGACAAGAGGAGAAGCCGAGAGCATTGGGCGGGCTTTCCAGACGAGAAGTGGTGACCGGGGGATGCGGCAGAGAGTGGGTTTGTGGTGTCTTTGTGGGGTACGGGACCCACAGGCCTTGCGGTTTGGAGGCAGGGAACAGGGTCAGCCAACATTCTGCCAAGCTTCCGTTTGCAGGGCCTGGGGGAAGCCCCCGTGTGAAGGCCTGCCCACCACCAGATACACATTAACCGTCAATAAATGCAGCCACCGGGTTAACTGAAAGTCTGTGTTGCATCATTCAGTCTTTCCAGACCCAAGGGCCAGCACGGCTGGGGTCAATGCAGACTCAGACCGGGCAGGGGGTTGGCTGGGGCCTCCTGTGGTCTGGCTAACAGCACTCCCGCTACGGTGACAACAGGCCTGGGGAGGACCCCGTGCCCACGCTCTGGCCTCTGTCCCACCCAGGCCTGCCAAGTGGGACACACACAGTTTGCAAGATCTACCCGGGATGGGCCCAGAAAGGAATCCCATACAGGGGTGAGAAGTAGATCTGAGTCCTTCAGCCGCAAATTCTGGGTCCTGTGTATGAGGCTAGCTTCTGGAAGAGGGGTGCATCCTCACCTCGTGTGCAGAAACCGAGCTGGGTGCCTCCAGAGTGAGGTCATCGGAGACGCGCACGCAGGGGACAGGCCCCTTCCAGCAACAGCGCGGAAGGTCAGAGGGCAGGGTGTTTGCACTCACCACGGTAGGGGTGAGGGGAGAGAGGGTCCTTGGTCATTGTCATGTCAGAGAAGCAGACCCTCTCCCGATGTTTGGTGCCTTCACACACATTTCACGTGAGTGTTTGGGCTTCATTATGGGAAAACCAGTAACGGCCTCTTTCCTCACCTCATTAAACAGGGAGTTCACGTCATCGACCTCGCTAGTTCTCTGGGGGGAAGACAGGCAATTTCAGAGCAGGATCTGCAAGATAATCTCCTCTCATTATCCAAAGGTACACACTCATCGAGTGCTAAGTCTGGGGACATCACGGACGCGTGATGACCGCTGCTCACGCTGCCGGATGGCATATTTGAGCGTCTCTAAGAGAGTTCAACCGCAACCTCATCTCAAGGGAAAACGAAACAAAACATTTCTTGTCTTCGTCTGTGTTGGTGTGAGATGCTGGGCATTGGACGGTGGCCTTCCCTTCAGAGGCCACAACAGCCGCCCTGACACACACGCGGTGTGGAGAGTCACTGAGTCCAGTAACACCGTGAGGGGGAGGGGGATGACTTCCTTCCCTCAAAGTACGCCAGAAAGAGAGAGACGGGCTCGAAGGCCCCAGCTCCCCGTTTTCTGCTGTTGATTACTATCGGCAGTAACAGGAGCCAAATAAACAAAAAATATAGTAAATAGAATATAAAGGAAACACAGAAGTGGAGTTTTTGGCTTTTTAAGGCATAATTAAAATTTTTACCTTACAAGTCCATTGTGGAAAAGTGTATTGTGAGTTTTACACTTTAATTCAGGTGGAAAACCGTGTAAAAGGCATCATGGGGCCTTTCCTCATTCAGGACTGGGGAGCAGTGCCCGTGAGGGGAGCCCGGCCAGCAGCGCGCTCACCCCTGGGCCACGCCTGCCCACCAGTGCTCACTGGGGGCTTCCTGCGGCCTGTGGCCCCTGCCCCCTGAGTCGCCATCCCACCGCCACCATGGGGACACGGGGAACGGTGTTGTCCTGACTCAGCTGCCCTCCGGCTTCTTTAAACTCCTTGCCCAGGGCCAGGTGAGCTCCTGAGATTAAAGCAAAACCCAGGAGAATCATGAGGGGCTTGGAGGCTCTGTTGTGATAACACGCCCCTGGAAGGTTTGTCTGGGCCCAGCAGCCTGTAGTGGGGTCTTGCCGAACTCTTCTGATGCCCGAGCGACCCCCCAGGAATCCCCCATAGTTCACACTTAGCACCTCTCAACAGTCAGGCACACGGACACCACTGTGCCCATTTCAACGAGGACCCAGTGAAGGTCATTCAGCGATTTTAAGGTCACACAATTAATGAACTTCTGGATGGCATGAAAGCTTAAAATCCACAGTATAAAAGCTACGCTGCCCTGCCCCCCTCTTGCTGGAAAGGGATGCCTGGTTCTAAGATTCCGGGCTTCTGTCTATTTAAATTTGGCTTTGTTCTGGCTTCTAAAGCACTCAGACAGACACTTGCCAGATGGGCAATATAAAAATAAAAGCATAACCAGCTAGAAAACAGTGATAGGTCCCTTTGTGGAATAAGGACTATAATCTTTTATTTATTAAGATGTTATGTTACATATTTGAAGAGATCAACATTTGATTTAAAACAATCCACTGCGTTTGAAATGACCTCATGGGTTACGGCAACCGCTGAAATGGCAGAACTTCCACCACACCTTTCGGTTGGAATCCCAACTTTACCTGCTTAATGTCAAACTTTGTTTCACAGCCCTTGAGGGTAGGAACCTCAGAATCACCCATATTTCAGCTCCTCCCATAAAGAATCAGACTCTGTCGCCTGGAGCCTTGGATCTAGTCCCGACGTCCGACTTGGGGCCTTTGGTGTTCCCTCGATGCTGGATGTCCGGAGACAGAGTTGTCAAAGCATCTGGCTCTTTCCCCAGGAAAGATCGCGCAGGATGTTCTTCCAGACACACGTGCCCCATCAACAGCTTGCACCGACACCCAACAGGTGAGTGAGGCCATCAAGAAGCATCTGGTGTCAGGCGAGCCACTAGATGTGTGACCCCAGGTGACCCCAGTAGACAGACTCTCCAGCAAATTGCACCCCAAACTGCTAACCCAGAAACTTGGAAGCAAATACAATGGTCATTTTCAGCGAAGGTTTTTCTGTGGTGTGAGGTTTTTCTTTTAGTAAGTGTCATATTGCATACGTGATGCATTTGTAAGTCATGATTATTAACTGACATTGCAGCAAAAGGAAATACCAAAACATGGAGCACCTTTGACCTTTAAGAGCAGGGTGGTCTTATCAACCCTAGCGCTCTACTTTTAATGCCCTGTTTTCTTCAGTGAGTGGGAATCCAACGGCTTGGAATGACCTCTTCTGGTTAGATGTTTATTATGTCCCTTCCCTGGTGACAGATGCCAGAAAATCTCCATCCCATCTTTGACTTTGGTCATTTCAGAGGGGTAGGCGTGGACCCCCTGAAATTATCTGAGGACTTTCCCATCGTTTGGGTTGATGATGGTGGTGGCGCTCTCAAGAAAGGTGAGGGCCCCCAAAGTCACTGCATGTGGTTAGCAGGGTCCGATGATTTGGGAAGGAGGATATCATCAGAATTTGAAGGTTTTCAGACTTTGAAAGAAAGGCTTCCCAAGGCATCCCTGCCAGGGAGAAGAAAGACGAGCAGATTCTGAGTGAGAAGATGCAGCTGTGGGAGCAGCGCGTGACTCAGTCTCATGACCCCGGGCAGCGACCCTACCCCAGCCAGCAGGGGAGGTGAGCACACAGCCCCTGCTGAGGACTGATGAAAGGGTCACCCCCTCGGGGTACCTGGATGGCTGGAGTGGCACTGGGGCAGCAGGACATCACTGAGGAGGGGACCTCCGTGCCACTGGGACACACATCTAAGCCTTGCTCATGATGCAGTCTGCTCACGTGATGCAAAAGTGGCGGCTGAAAGTCAGAGTGAGCACAGCTCTTGCTTGAGTGTAGATGTAAAAAGACCAGGTTGTGGCCCTGGCAGACCTCTGGGACCCTAGACAGCTTCAGGCGAAGGATGTGATTCAGTGAGATGCGTGGATGTCTGTCTGCCCGGACTCCATATTGGCTACTATAGTCATGGTTCTTCTCACCTCATGGCCACCCACGAAGGCACTGAGAAACTTTTCAGAAATGTGGCTTTCAGCGGCTTCGTCCCTAGAGCCAGGCTTCATGCCTGTCCCCCAGGGACTTTCAGTGACCGCTGAGTGTCTCTGCCACTCCGTCAGCAATCCTGCTGTGTCCTCCGTCTCTCTTCTGAGCCCATGACAAAGGCCTATGGAGAAATGCTTCCAGTTGAGCTCAAACACCATTTCGGGGGACTCCCAGCCACTCTGAACTAACAGGATAACCAGCAGGGGTTAGAAACCACCTGCTTCTCCCATGCTCTACCAAAGGGCAGCAGGGGTCCCCTGTGTTGGGTCTCCTCTGAGGCATCTGTTTCTCTTTGAGATTTAGGTTCCTTGGTTGGTTTGTCATATCAGCTCCCTTATGACCTCCATAAGATCCCTGACTTTGTAGGTTACTTGGCTTTCTCTGCTGATGAGGGTGGAAGCAAACCTCTACTCGTTTCTGTGCCAGGACTCAATGCCAGAGTCCAGCACTGGGATTTTCAGTGCCTGCTAAATTCCTAGCACTTACAACAGTGTCTAGCACGTAGCAAGGACTCCACAGATCATTGTGTAATGATACAGAAAACAATAAAATAAACAACACAAAAATGATGATACAGAAAATGAAATAGTGTCAGCAAATCACCACTTAGCTATCCTATTGGATTACTTCAAAGCTTTTTTACATAGAAATTTATTATAAAGCATACTTAGATACTTGTAAGAGTATGTGCCAGTATGATACACGCATGGGCCTTTTATCTTATATTGAGCAAAGGAATCCATTCTCATCCTTAGCTCTGTACAAAAGATACGGAACTACAAAGTCACCGCTGGTTGAGTGGGGAGCTTTGCCGAGGGAAGCCCAGGAGAGGACCTTGTTACCCCTGGAGGAGCTGTCCGTGAGGACTGCGGGCTGTCCCCAGCCAGGAAGCTGTAGGCGGTTTAATGAAGTCTAGACATTCGACATGATGGTTCCCACAGAGCGCGCCGTGAGAACAACCATGCAGGGACACCCCAGTTGCGTGGTAGAGGGAGGAAAGTTACTAGCAAGCGAATGACATTATCTCCTGTCATATAAGCAGATGAGGACATGCACAATTACCATCAATACTGTAAAGCTGGCATTCACTGAAATTCGTTGTTCTGTTCACACTTTAAAATAACATCCCTGCCCTTATTCATTTGTTTTGTATGGAACGCAACAACATGAATCAAAATGGGAGTCACTTGGTGTTGAGGTAGAGGTCATGGATAACGATCTTCTCCGTGAAATTTGTTCTGTGATTCAGTCTTAACTATGCTCTCACCAACATGGAGGGAAAATGTATGCAATTGAAAAAGAGAGCTTCAAAATATTTCAGTTGCTGATAATCCTTAACACACATTCGTGTTAATGGACGTATATTCAATGTTTATATTAATGGGTATACAAAATACTTTTGTTTTTAAGAGATAAGAATACAAGAATATTTATTACCCATAATCCATTATAATGGATTATACAAAAAAGTCATTGACCTATTGTCTTCCCAGAGGCTCAACTAAAGAACCTTCAGATCTTAGCTATCTCCTTTATCACTTGTAGTATTCATAACCTATATCTATATCAGAAATGCAGTGCATCAAGGCTAAATGTATAGATTTGACATAAAATATAAAGCCTGAATTTTTAAAAAAAAAATTTATTTTTTATAAACATATAATATATTTTTTTCTCCAAGGGTACAGGTCTGTGAATCGCCAGGTTTACACACTTCACAGCACTCACCAAAGCACATACCCTCCCCAATGTCCATAACCCCACCCCCCTTCTCCCAACCCCCCTCCCCCCAGCAACCCTCAGTTTGTTTTGTGAGATTAAGAGTCACTTATGGTTTGTCTCCCTCCCAATCCCATCTTGTTTCATTTATTCTTCTCCTACCCCCATAACCCCCATGTTGCATCTCCACTTCCTCATATCAGGGAGATCATATGATAGTTGTCTTTCTCCGCTTGACTTATTTCACTAAGCATGATACGCTCTAGTTCCATCCACGTCATCGTGAATGGCAAGATTTCATTTCTTTTGATGGCTGCATAGTATTCCATTGTGTATCTATACCACCTCTTCTTTATCCATTCATCTGTTGATGGACATCTAGGTTCTTTCCATAGTTTGGCTATTGTGGACATTGCTGCTATAAACATTCGGGTGCACATGCCCCTTCGGATCACTACATTTGTATCTTTAGGGTAAATACCCAGTAGTGCAATTGCTGGGTCATAGGGTAGTTCTATTTTCAACTTTTTGAGGAACCTCCATGCTGTTTTCCAGAGTGGTTGCACCAGCTTGCATTCCCACCAACAGTGTAGGAGGGTTCCCCTTTCTCCGCATCCTCGCCAGCATCTGTCATTTCCTGACTTGTTGATTTTAGCCATTCTGACTGGTGTGAGGTGATATCTCATTGTGGTTTTGATTTGGATTTCCCTGATGCCGAGTGATGTGGAGCACTTTTTCATGTGTCTGTTGGCCATCTGGATGTCTTCTTTGCAGAAATGTCTGTTCATGTTTTCTGCCCATTTCTTGATTAGATTATTTGTTCTTTGGGTGTTGAGTTTGCTAAGTTCTTTATACATTTTGGACACTAGCCTTTTATCTGATATGTCATTTGCAAATATCTTCTCCCATTCTGTCAGTTGTCTTTTGGTTTTGTTAACTGTTTCCTTTGCTGTGAAAATGCTTTTGATCTTGATGAAATCCCAATAGTTCATTTTTGCCCTTGCTTCCCTTGCCTTTGGCGATGTTCCTAGGAAGACATTGCTGAGGCTAAGGTAGAAGAGGTTGCTGCCTGTGTTCTCCTCAAGGATTTTGATGGATTCCTTTCTCACATTGAGGTCCTTCATCTGTTTTGTGTCTATTTTCATGTGTGGTATAAGGAAATGGTCCAATTTCATTTTTCTGCATGTGGCCGTCCAATTTTCCCAACACCATTTATTAAGGAGGCTGTCTTTTTTCCATTGGACATTCTTTCCTGCTTTGTCGAAGATTAGTGACCATAGAGTTGAGGGTCTATTTCTGGGCTCTCTATTCTGTTCCATTGATCTATGTGTCTGTTTTTGTGCCAGTACCATGCTGTCTTGATGATGACATCTTTGTAATAGATCTTGAAGTCCGGAATTGTGATGCCACCAACTTTGGCTTTCTTTTTCAATATTCCTTTGGCTATTTGAGGTCTTTTCTGGTTCCATATAAATTTTAGGATTATTTCATTTCTTTGAAAAAGATGGATGGCACTTTGATAGGTATTGCATTAAATGTGTAGATTGCTTTAGGTAGCATAGACATTTTCACAATATTTATTCTTCCAATCCAGGAGCATGGAACATTTTTCCATAAAGGAAATTAAAGGCATCCAAATTGGCAAAGAGGAAGTCAAACTATCACTCTTCGCAGATGATATGATACTATATGTGGAAAACCCAAAAGACTCCACTCCAAAACTGCTAGAACTTATACAGGAATTCAGTAAAGTGTCAGGATATAAAATCAATGCACAGAAATCAGTTGCATTTCTCTAAAGCCTGCATTTTTTTTTCCTTGCTTGGAGGTCCTAAAAATCTTGGAGGAGGGGAGAATGTAGGTTTCAGTCAGGGCATGGGCCTCAGAAGCGCCCCATCCCTGGTCAGCCAGACGGAGCCGCCTGCAGGCCACAGGGCACCTCACATTTGCCCCAGCCATTCCCTCTGTGAGCTAGGACATGTGTGAGCACAATATATGGGCTGCTCTGTGATCTGGAACAAGTGTCATTCAAACAGACAATGGACTATTACTCAGTCGTAAAAAAGAATGAAATCTCGTCATTTGCAACAACATGGATGAAGCTGGAAGGTTTTATATGAACCAAAATGAGTTCCTCAGAGAAAGGCAAACGCCAAATGATTTCATCCAAATGTGGAATTTAAGAAAGAACAGCGATCAAAGGGAAAAAAAAGAGAGTGAGGGAGACCAAAAAACAGACTCTTAACTACAGAGAACACACTGATGGTCATGGGGGGGTGAGGGGAGGGGGAACAGGTGACGGGGACGAAGGATGAGCACGGGGGGTCGTACGGAAGTGCTCAGTCACTATATTGTACACCTGAAGCTAACATTACATTGTATGTGAACTAACCGGAATTTAAATGAAAACTTCTTCAAAAAGGAAAAATAAATATGGTGAATGTCAGAGAATGGACATTTATTTATTTATTTGTCAGATTGAGAGAGGACTGAGAGTGAGCACAAGCAGACAGAGAGGCAGGCAGTGGCAGAGGGAGAAGCAGGCTCCCGGCTGAGCAAGGAGCCCGATGCGGGACTCAATCACAGGACACTGGGATCAGGACCTGAGCCGAAGGCAGCCGCTTAACCAGCTGAGCCACCCAGGCATCCCTAAAACAGGTTTCTAGCTCTTTCTAACCTTGGTTGTTGATTTGTGCTAAGAAGTTCACTGCTTCCACAATTCAGAAAAACATGTCCACTAACTCAAAGGCAATTTTTCCACTTTAAATTCTTAGTATTCGTTCACATGACATCTTTCCTCTCTCTCTTGTCATCTTGCACATCCTTACAGACATTCTGGAAAGCCATAGATCACTATGTCTCCTCATCGTAGATCCCAAAGTTCTTGCTTTTAATTCACACCAACCCCACAAGAACACACCTGGCCCTGGTACTATCTTCATGAGATGTTGCCTAGCCCGCAAGATCTCAGGATCTTTCCTCCTGATAGCAATATTGCATATTGAGAGTTTACTGAATGTTAATCCACCTCAACTTACACAGGCCAATAAAACGTTGTTTTCATTTCAAATAACAGAACTTGTTTAAACTAAGAAGAAAATCACATACATTGAAAGACGTCGTCTGCAAACAGAAAGTACACATGGACCGTGGTCTGCCCATCTACGACAGTAGCACCCTGACACGCATCTTCTGCAGCTACCGTCCTGGAAGGCCTACCACAGCCACCGCAGCCACTGGACCAGAAAAGTCAGGCGTCTGTCAATGACTGTAAGATTCTCCATGATTTGCCTCTGCTTCCAATGCAGCGCCAACTGGAGGAAGCGAAAGATGCATCCCAAGCGATCCCAGGGCACCTGGCTTGTGGCTCACCACGTGCACTTGCCCTCTCCGTCAGCCTCCAGTGAAATCACACCGGCAGCTCCAGTGTTTGTTAAACTTCTAAAGCCTTCCCAGTCCTCTGCCTGCCTCTGAGCCTCTGCCGAGTGCACGTCACGCTGCCCGACTCGCCTGTTGCAGGAATAAATGGCTGTTGCTTATTCTCACGTATGTCACCTTTATTAGTTCCTCGACTCTCATGGGGAAAAATCACACATGAACCAGTGTCTTTCCTTGCCTGGCTCTTGCAGCGTGAAAGAAAAAACGCTTTGTCCTGAGGCGTTGATCAGGGTGGGGAGTGGAGGTGTTGTCTGTCCTGTGCCCAGGCCAGCCTCCCTGACTCATGGGGCACAAGGCACAGCTTCACTAATTCTCCAAAAGGCAAGTGTACCTCCCATTCAGTTCCATGGACAACTGACCTGTCTCCACAGAGGGAACTTCCCTGTTGTCCTTGAGACGTTGGCACAAATACTGATCGTGATGTGATCATGGTGAGAAGCGTTTGGTCCCTTTCTGCACTGACAATGTGGTGCTGGCTACTTGCGTGACCCAGGAGGGACGGTAGCCCTGTCCAAGTGGCTTCAGACTCTGTCTGTCCTTGGACGAAGGAACAAAGCCCGTCCCAGTCCGGCACTCCCACAGGTGAGGAGACCAGGGCGTGCAGCACGCGTTGCGCATTTTCTAGAGCAGGACATCTGCAGGTGCTCTTCAGTCTGGTTGGCTGTGGAAAGCAGATACCAGTCAAGAGCATTGTGGAAAATGAACTGTTTGGGCAGGAAATATCAAGGCAAATGTCTGCCTCTTCAGGATCTGGGGCTAGTGTTGAACACATTTCTGCCATGGCTGTCACTGTTGGAAGTGAAAACATGTTTTCTAAAAATGTGCGTGAGGTCGTGGTACAAGTTATGTAGCCTCTGTAAAGGATTTGGAAGGTTTGCCACTTGGCTGCCATCGCCATCACATGAAGCGGCAGGAAGAATCATGAAGTTTCGAGCACCCACAGAGGGCAAAGGGAGCCTTCCCTGCGCAGTCCTCAGCATTCCAGATCTTTTAGTCTTCCGTGCTAGGGGAAGGGTTGTGAGCTCAAATCAGCTCCAGATGGAGCTTCCATTCCTGCAAAGCTTCCTGCCTGTGACAAAGCAACACAGGAAATTCAAACTAAGGACCAACTTGAACATACAATGTTGTTTTAAAAATCTCATCCATCACAAGAGGTACTTAGAACTTATGTTAGAAACACACAAAACTTTAACTCTCTAAGAAAAGGGATGTCCAGCACCTCATTATGGATGAGGAGGGGAAGTTACATCAGTTTAAAAGTGAGGGCTGTCCTTGACACAGATAGCAACAAGGATCTTCTAGTCCATGCTGTGTGAAAAAAGACAACGGACCAGAGAGGCTACAATCTATTTCCGTGATAATTTTCATCTGATCGGATTTCTTTGTGTGTTGAGTTTATATTGCACTCCCCCCAAGAATAGGATGTATGAAAAGACAAAGGAGAGGGAGGAGACGCCGTCCACGGGATTCATTCAGGGTGGAGGAGCTGTTGGTAAAAGCCACTGAAGAGGCAAGAGGCGTGTCACAGGAAGGATGCAGGGACAGCAAGCCACAGTGATGTTGGCCGTTGCCACAATTGACACAATGGTCCCACTTACTGTGTATTTGAAAGACCTGTTTCTCTGTTTTTCTCCCTTTTGACTCTGGCTGCATCTGACTTCCTTCAGGATGACAAAGGGAACCCACCCCACGGGGCATTAAATGGCCCCCATGGGGCCATGACGTCTAACCCAAAATTGAGTCTGTGAGCAGCAGAGATCCATGACAACATGGACGAGAAAATGGGGAAGATCATTTTTATTGAAAAAACAGTGACTTTTAATCTTGTTTTAAAAAGGAGGTGAGTGTAGGAGACAATGAATTAAATGAAAAACCAGCATTCAGCCAAAGAGAACTCCAGTCTAAACAAAGTCTGTTTTAAAATCCCGTTCTCTGAGGTAATGTCCACATTTGTTCTAGCTCATCCATACTTAGTTCGTTTCTGTGCACTTTCTGAACATTCTTTAATCGATTTGTTAATCAAAGCTATATCCATATTTCTTATCACGTTTTGTGTCTCTTCTTATGGGATTGTGCAAATATTTTGTTGTTAGTGATCCCCGTATAAAGAAGACCTTCCAACTGCACATCTGACTAAACCCAAAGGTAGAGAAGAACACCGTTCATGAGGAGCACAGTCATATTTTCAAATCCTTTTGGGGCCCTCACCCGCAGGCTAACAAGATATCCTCCAAGGATATCTGAGGTGCCATTGCTTTTGTGGCATTAATGCAATGAAAATGAAAAAAAATGCATAATGAGGCATATATCTTTCCCGAAAAAAGTCACAATCCATTCAGCAAGTTGTTGACTAAGAAGCACTTAATAGTATCTTCCCACTTAATAGTACCCAATATTATAAGAAATGAATGTACAAAAATAGTACAAAATAATACCAAATAGTACATAATGTGATCCTCATGAACTACTTTATAAAATACGTTAACTGTTGCATCGTTTGTAACTAATCACTGTAGCCTTTTCTATTCTAAACAGGAGTCCAGTGTCTCCTCTCTGGTCGCCTGGCTTCCTTGAATTTCTAAGAGCTCTGAGGATTGATGCAAAGCCTATGAGAGTCAACTGTTATACCCAAAGAGAGAGCATTGAGATACCATTAAGTCATTTATGAGTTTGGCCCTTTATGCCTCTGGTATCTGTCTAAGAGGCAGATTCTGAGCAACGTTATGCACAGCTACCTCGAGACCCTAGTGTGTGGGCCCACGTGCATTCTCAGGATTATTAGTGGAAGAAGATCCATCCTTCTCCAGCCTGGTTAAACTGGGTGAAAACACAATTGACCCATGCTTTGGTCCCAGTGGCTCCATTTCTTAGTGACTCATTTCCAGATCATAATCAGCTCAAGACCCTCCAAATAGAGGTACAATTTAGATATTATTCTCTCTTGGATCTTAGGCTATTATTTCATTTCCCATCATGGAGATCCTCACCCTGGAGTTCTCTAACCCATCTAGATTTTAAACCATGAAAACACAAAACGTGTGTTTATGCCTTCTTTTCCTGGACAAAACACAAAACGTGTGTTTATGCCTTCTTTTCCTGGACAATGAACTACTGCCCGTGTTCGAATGGGAAGTTGTCCTGGGAGATTCCACTGGACCCTGAGCTGTCCTCCTGAAGGAAACAGACACAGTGCAGGTGACATGGCCTCCTGAACATGTTTCCCATGTGACTCTCTCTACTGGAATCAATGAGGTCAAGAAGAATTTACAGTGTCATACTCAAGACAGAAAAATGTACATACATCCTAAAAGCATGGTGGGAGGTAGGTCTGTGTGGATTTAATATAGACAGCTCAATGTGCTTGCAAAACTATAGGTATTTTAAGTATTGGGTAGAAATAACTAGTTGCAAGCTTTTGTGCAATGAAACATTCTACAAGATGGAAAGAAAAGTCTTACAGATATCCTTCTTACTCAAGAGCGTGAACAAAGTACAGGGACAAGCAAATAATTATAGTTTCTTAGTCTTTTTTTGGGAATAAAAGAAAAAAAAAGAATCTGGCACCAACGAGCTCTAGAGATCACACTGCGCACCGCCTTCCCGCCTTCCCGCCTTCCTGTCTTTTTGCTCCATGCTGACCCGTTGGTCCCTTGAACCTGACTGTGAAGGTGTATGGACAGCAGAGAAGTCAGCAAATACTAAGAACCAGCATTTGTTTTTCTCTTTCGAGTGAACAGGTCATGAAACGTGCCCCAGTTGGTTGTTCCCTACACAGAAAAATGGCTTAGAGCTCTACCAGCTGGGCAAATGGGTGTTCTGGAAGGAGTAAGAGCAGAGGTTTAAGAGGAAGTCTCTTAGTCAGATGTAGCATTGTAACAGCTTGAAAGTTTTTATGCAAAGTGGTAGAAGATCCTGTAGTGTAACTGTAAGTAGACAGAGAGAACATCCAGAGATACTGGAGAACTCTGAAATTAGTTCAATTAAAAGAGATAATATCACAATAATATTCCCAAAGAACAATTTTTAAAGGACAGTTTCAGACATAGCAAACATTTATTTTAATGTATAGTTTCTCAGCTGTAAACATACGGCTAATATTCTAAGTAGAATTTATAAAGAGGAAACTGCTTTTGACGAGGTTCTTAAGAGATAAAAATATTTGACAACATTATTGAATTAAGTTGTTCACATATTACTTAAAGTAAATTTTAAGAAAGTAAGAGTTAAATTATTGAAATCAAACACCAACACCTAGAGTGTCCAGATTCACCAATGTATGAAATATAAATGCCTAAAATGACTTCTGCCATAAGAGAAACAGGTAATTTTTCTATGTTGTAATAATAATGCATGTAATGGATATTAAATTTGCCAGTCTACATTATCTCACAAACTTTACAAAATCCCAGTGATAACTGATCATAGCTTGGCAGTTAAAACTGAGTTCAACAGGCTTTAAATTTACTAAGGGCACCAGAAAACATAATTTGGTGTAGAATCTATCTCTTGAGGGTTCCATTATAAAATGAGCAAAATGACAGTGAACTGTTTGTAAAGTCAGTTTAAGTCAGTTAAAAAATCCAGTTTATGCTGGTAGAGACTAAAATTAATTAATAATGTGATTGACAAAGTTTTCTTTCCTTATCTGAATAAATAAATAAATAAATAGGCAATGTTACAGTATAAACACCAACTGGACTATTTGCTTGTAGAATATTTGATTTAGTTCAAATTCAATGTTTTAATCAAAATTTCCCTTATATTTCAATTTGCATATATTACAGGAAGAAAATATAATGTTGGTGTTCAAATTTATAAACTCATACAGACAGGTCTTCTTGCATTGAAGAATGTTGTGATATAACATATATATGTATGTGTATGTGTGTGTGTGTGCATGTGTGTACATACACATATGTTGGCATTGGAATATGGAAATGTGTTAAATATGAGACTGTAAATAAAACTAAGAATTTACCAGTAAGAGTAAACAGTCAGTGACTTAAGTAAAGTCAGAGACAAGACAAAAAACTTATTTTGGGGGAGATATCAGTTGCAAGGTCACAACTGTGAAGATTTTGGTTAATAGATAAATAGCTAAGAAATTTATAAACTTCCAAAATATATTAATTACATTAACAATTTGAACTTCTAAAAGTTGTAAACTGACTCAAGAAAAATAAACTTTCTTAAAAGGCAATATAACTATTCAATAAATTGAAATGAAGGCTAAAATTCTTCTCTAATAGGCAGAAAGTTAGTATAGACAGAGGGGAGCTTAGCAACACCATCAATTAACTGGACACAACTGACATCTATAGACTACTTTATCCAACAGCAGAATACATATTCTCAAGCTGATGTGGATGATTCCTTAAGATAGACCACATTTGGGGTCATAAGAGACGGCTTAAACTTAAAAGAATGAAAGTTATACAGTGTCTTCTTTCAGACCATAATTGAATTAAACTAGAAATCAGTAACAGAATGATAACTGGAAAATCCCAAGATACATGGAGATTAAACAATACACCTCTAAATAACGCATGGGTCAGAGAAGAAATAACAAAAGAAATTTGGAAACAATTTGATCTAAATGTAAACGTTAATACAACTCAGCAACATTTCTGGAATGCAATGAAAGCAGTGACTATAGAGAATTTTATAACATGGAATGCACATACTAGAAAATAAGAAAGATCTAAAATCAATAATCTATGTTTTGATCTTAGAAAACTAGGAAAAGAAGAGGAAATTAAATCCAAAGTGATAATAAGAATTAGAACATTAATCAATTAAATTAAAAATGGGAAATCAATTGAGATAGTCGACTAAACCAAAAACTTAATTTAACAGTCTGAGGGGTTTGAAGGGGCCGGGTGGTGGGAGGTCGGGGAACCAGGTGGTGGGTATTATAGAGGGCACGGATTGCATGGAGCACTGGGTGTGGTGCAAAAATAATGAATACTGTTTTTCTGAAAATAAATAAATAAATTTAATTTTTTAAAAAAAGAACAGTAAAATTAATAATCTTCTAATCAGCCTAAGATAAAACGAGAGAGAGGAAGAGGTGAAGGACACAAATTATTAATATTATTAATGTAAGAATTGGGGGGAAATCAGAGGGAGAGACAAACCAAGAAAGACTGTGGACTCTGAGACTGGAGGCGACGGGGGTGGGAGGTTGGGGGAGCCTGGTGGTGGGTATTCAGGAGGACACGCATTGCATGGGGCACTGGGTGTGGGGCATTAACAATGAATCTTGGAACAATGAACAATTAAATTAAATTTAAAAAAATATAAATGAAAGAAGGGACATCAGTACAGATACTATGGAAATTACAATGATAATAGAGGAATACTAAGAACAGCTCTGTGCCCACAAATTCAATACCTTAGATGAAATGGACCAATTACCAGAAAGATAGAATTTGCCAAAACTTACACAAGAAAGAGACAACCTAACCACAAAACAACAACAAAACCCTAACAACAAAACCAGACAAACACAGTACAAGAAAAATACGTATTATCCTTCACATATATGCTTGTAAAAATTCTCAATGAAATATTATAAAATTGAATTAACAATGTATAAAAAGAATTATGCACATGAGCAAGTGGGATTTACCTCCAGTATGCAGGACTGGTTCAGCATTAGAAAACCAATTTCTGTAATCCACTACATCAACAGACCAAAGAAGAAAAACAATATGATCATATTAATAGATGAAGAGAAATATTGACATAATCCAAAACTCACTTATAATAAAAATGCTCAGTAAACTAAGGTCAGAGGTAATTTTCTCAAACCAATATAGAATATCTACAAACAAAACAAAACAAAACAACTTATATCTAACAGTGTAATTAATGGCGAGGAACGTGAGTATGTATGGTGCACGGTCTCTGTACTTCTGTCTTCTCCAGAAGGTTGTATACTTGGAATCATACAACACGCAGCCTTTTTCCTTCTTGTTTCTTTTTACACTGGCTTCATTTCTTTAGTAGTATGTATTTAAGGTTCTTCCATGTCTTTTCATGACTTGACAGTGCCTTTCTTTTTAGCACTGAATAATACCCCATTGTCTGGATGGACCACAGTTTATTTTCCCATTCACCTACTAAACCACACCTTGGTTGCTCCCAAGTTTTGGCAGTTATGAATACAGCTTCTATAAACAACAATGTGCAGGTTTGGGTGTGGACATGAATTTCCAGCTACTCTGAGTAAATAACAGGGAGTGTGACTGCCGGATCGTATGGTGAGAGTATGTTTAGTGTTGGAAGAAGTAGCCGGAGCGTCTGCTGAAGCAGCTTTGCCGTGCTGTCTTCCCGCCAGCAATGAGTCAGCATTCCTGCAGCTCCGCACCTCGCCAGCATGTGAATGTCAGTGGTCCAGACTTGGGCCATCTTACTAGGTGTGCAGTGGTATCTTGTTGATGTTTTAATTTCTATTTGTCAGATGACACAGGTGTGGAGCATCTTTCCACAGGCTTGTTGGACTTCTGTATGTCTTCTTGGGTGAGATGCTTGTTAAAGTCTTTGACACATTTTTTTTTTTTAATTGCATTGTTTGCTTTCTTCTTGTTGAGTTTTAAGAGTTCTCTGTATATTTTGAAGAATACTTCTTTATCAGATACGTATTTGGCAAATATTTCACCCAAGTCTATGGCTGCTTGTCTTCTCATTCTGCCAACATTGACTTTTGCAGAAAGAACCTGTAAATATTAAGGAAGTCTGGGTTAGCAAGTATGTCTTCTATGGATGTTCCTATAGAGTTTTAGCTACAATGTCTCATGGGTCATCTATATTATCTCTTACTTTATTTTCCAGGAGTTGTATTAGTTTTGCATTTTACAGTTAGGTCTGTGATCCACTTTGAGTTAGTCTTTTTCAAGGGTGTAAAGTCTGTACCTAGAATCCTCTCTCTCTTTCTTTCCTTCCCTCTCTCTCTTTTTATTACTTATGGATGTACAAGTCACTTATTGCTGTTGAGAAGCAGTAGTTTCCTCTGGGGGAGGTGGAGCAGTGTGTTACAAGAGGTGCCTCTGATAGAGATGCAATATGGCTGTCAGTGTGGGGACGGCAGACCAGGCCCTGTGGTTACTGAGTGTTGACTCACTTCATCTATCCCTGTCCTTCTGTGAGCAACACTCACCATCCCCATCTTTTTAAAAACATCTACATTCAATACATATATACTCTAGTTAAGGAAAACTTATCACACAGACTATTAACATCATCTAAACCTAATTCATCATATGAGTTTTTCTTATTGTTATATTTATTTGTTTATTTTGTCACTATAGCAGAATTGGACATTCTCCAAAAATAAAATAAAATAAAATAAATAAAATAGATTAATAGAGAATAAAATAGAATAAAGGAGACCAGAAACAGAACTTCACAGGTATGAAAACTTGGTATATAATGGAGGCTCTGACAGATGAGTGTGAAAAAAGACTATTATTTAATAAGTGGAACTTAAAAATCGATTTGCCATAAAGAGAAATTGGGATTCCTACAAGCATATTGAGATTCCTACATCATATGATATATAAAAAAATAACTCCAGATAGAATAATAACCTAGGTAAAAGGAAATTTTAAAAATCTTGGTAAAATATAGGTCAGTATCTTTTAGACCTTGATGTTGGAAAATCTTTATTAGTATGCAAAAAGTATTAACTATAAAAGAAAAGATCAGCCAATTTGACTATAAAGTAAAAACTTCTATATAGTATGACATATCTTAAACAAAGTGAAAATAAGTTACAGGTTTTAAAAAGATTTTTGCAACACATACATACAACAAATAAGACTTTGGAATAAAGAATCTATAATGAAGGCCTACAGATGTATAAGAAAGTGGACAAAATATATAAATAAACATTTCACAGAAAAAGAAAGAAAATGGCCAATAAACACATAAAAAGTAGCTTAACATTATTAGTGGTAAGAAAAGATAAACCAAGACTTAAATGAAATAACATCTAATCCAGTTTTATTGCTGAAAATTAGGAAGTCTCCAAGAAGACGTAGATCAAGACAACTCCTACTATGTGACCAAGAATCATTGCAATCAGTGCCACTCCTTGGCAGAAGCACTTGGCACAATTTCCTCTGGTTGACCATCCACGTATTTCATGGCCAACAGTCCTGCTGTCAGGGACACGTCCATGAGAAGCTCTTCCACTAGAGAGTTATGCAGCCCTCAGAGTTGTGCCTTGGGGATAACCCAAGTACCCATAAGCCATAGAATCAGTAAATTCACTGTGATGTCTTCCCATCACGAGATATTTGATACCAGTCAAAACCAATTAATACAATGGCCCACAACACAGTGAGTGAATTTAAAACCCAACACAGTCTTGGGCAGTTAACATTATGTGTCAGCATGCTAAACTGTGGTGCCCATCTGTTTGGTCTTACTGTGAAGGTATTTTAGCTCAATAAACATTAAAACCCGTACACTCTGAGTAAAGAACAGTAGCCTCCATAACGGGGGTGGGCCTCATCCAATCAGTTGCAGTCCTGAAGAACAAAAACAAGTTTCTTTTCAAGACTAACTCAGAAACCGGGCTGAGTTTCCAGCCTGCTGGCCTGTGAAGTTACAGCCATAACTGAATCATCAGCTCTCACTTCAGTTACCAGTCTGCTGCCTGCCATGCAGATTTCAGACCAGCCAGCCCCCATAATCTCATGGGAATTCACAAAAAATGAGCCTCTCCCTGTCTCCTCTCTGTGTCTCTATCTCTCTCTCTCTCTTTTTTGGTGTCTCTGGGTGCCTAATACAATAATAAAGATGCGTTTAGCAAAATAGTTTTTTTTTTTTTAAGATTTTATTTATTTATTTGACAGACAGAGATCACAAGTAGGCAGAGAGGCAGGCAGAGAGAGAGGAGGAAGCAGGCTCCCTGCTGAGCAGAGAGCCTGATGCGGGGCTCGATCCCAGGACCTGGGATCGTGACCTGAGCCAAAGGCAGAGGCTTTAACCCACTGAACCATCCAGGAACCCCAGCAAAATAGTTTTTATGAGTTGAAAACCCTAAATATATTTGTAACTATTGGAACACATCAGACTGCAATCAAACATCAAGACAGGATGGAAGACAAGGATGATATGAGGTAAGAGATGGTTGTTGTCAGGGGTATGGGAACGTGGAGGGTAAGGATGGACAGAGACTGCTGGTCCAGTCAAAACCAATTAAGCCGAAGTCCCACTGGGTTTTTGAGTATGGCTCCATGAGGACCAGTTATATTATTACAAATAATGGACTAAAGACCTCAGTAAAAGCAAATGGTCATGGCTGAGAGTGTGCCTGACCCCATCCTCTGCATCTGACATCCATTCCAATAGAACAAAGTAGGTACAGAAGCATACGGAGCAACATCGGGGGATTTCTGGCACCTGAGGATGGATGCCAGGAGAGGAAACTTGAGAGGGACTCATGGTAAGAAAGATGCACTTTTCAACCACGAAGCTCATTTCTCAACCTTGTCTGTCAGGTACACCACAGTGGGATGAACTTTCCAAACCTTGGCTACACGCCGGAGTCTCCCGAGACGCAGACAATCCTGGTGCCTCCTCCCCACATATTCGATGTTCATTGGTTTTGGGTGCAGCGTAAGCATCAATGTATTTTAAGAACTTGTGTGTGATTTTAGGGAGCAGCTGAGGTTTGAGATTCTCTAGGAAAGAAGCTGTATGAGCTGTATGTCATTTGCATGATGCCTGGCTAACTGCTTAGTTTTAAGCAACTGAGGAAGTTGGACAGATTTGCTCTGTGGGAAGAATGCTCCAGGAGCTAAGTCCGAGACACGTGGTTTAGGGTAGAGGCTGGAGGTCAAGGAGGAGTTTGGAGGTGGCCTTCTCTGTGGAGTAGAGAACAGGCAATCTATCCGAGAAGGGCCAGAGAGAAGTCAGGCTGCTGGATAGAGGGGAGAGCAGAGAGGCAGGGAGAGGGAGCCCTGGGCTTCCCTGGCGTCTGGGAGACCCAGGATTCTGACGTGTGACTTGTGATGACGCAGGTTGTGATCCACTAAGGGTGTAGGTCAAGCAAGAAGAATCCTTGGATTTTCGACATGTTGCCTTTGGAGAGCCTGAGAATTATTTTTAGATAAACCATGTTGGCTGCAGGGAAAGATGCTTGTTTCACTGGGAGGCTGGAGGCTTGATTTCGGGGAGAGGAGCCAGGGAAGAGCGATAGTGATGTTCATCTTTTCTGAAGGGTTTTTATGCTCTATTCTAGAACTTCTTACTCTCTGAGTTCTCTGTTTCTGGTGCTTCCTGTGCTGTCCACCCCGTGGACAGTGTCTCCGTTGGCAGGACTCGGACCTGCCAACCACTCCCAGTTCCCACTGGGACTGGTCAGGACACCTCTCTGCCTTCAAGAACACAAATTGTTAGTGTAGTATGCAGACAAACACCTTCCCCATCATTGTTTTTTTCTTTTTTTTAAGTAGGTGATCTGTTCTATTTATGGCTAAATTCATTAGTAAGTAGTATTGGTTTTTCTAGGTTTGTGTGACCACAGCAAGACATTTAAAGGTTGTAATTAGTGGTGAGATTAATGTTAATAGTTCTAATCATTAATGATGATCCTATTAATGATGAAAGAGCAAATAAAATGTCTTCATTTCATTAATTCAGGACTTACTTATTAAAAGCCTGGTCCCAATTATGTCTATACTATGAGTGTTGTTTTTGTTTTCTGTTTTTTTTTTTTCCCATTGTTTTTTTTTTTTTTTTTTTAAAGATTTTATTTATTTATTTGACAGAGAGAGATCGCAAGTAGACAGAGAGGCAGGCAGAGAGAGAGTGAGAGAGAGAGGGAAGCAGGCTCCCTCCTGAGCAGAGAGCCCGATGCGGGACTCGATCCCAGGACCCCGAGATCATGACCTGAGCTGAAGGCAGCGGCTTAACCCACTGAGCCACCCAGGCGCCCTCCATTGTTTTGATTTTGTAGTTTATCACTGCTTTTCTTTAAGGAAACTCAAGAGTGAAACATCGAAGGTCAAACCATCCGACCCCACCTTCTTTTCTAGAAGCTCAGGATTTTTGAAAGACTTCGCTTCGTTCCCCTCTGGTTTCTACTATAGTCAGCTTCCATTTAGTCATAATCAGATAACGACTTATTTGGATTTTTAGGATAAAGGAAAAAAGAGCCCTATGTCACAAGTCACCGGAGTCCACAGGGCTTTGGATGGACTGCGCGGCGGGTCTGCAGGGGCCTGGAAGGAGAAGCGTCGGCAAGAGCAGCCGTGCCTCCTGGCCTCACATCCCGACCCTAAAGCAGGCGGTCCCGGGCCGAAATGTTTGTCAGATTAAAGTGGGAAACAAGTCAGTATGTTTGAAGGGAATTAGAAGCAGAGGGACAGCGTCTCTAGTTTTAGAAAACGCAGAGTGGAAAGGATGTGTGGGAGCTGCGGTCTGGGCCTTGCCTCTGTCAGGCCCTCCTCAGTCTTGAAGAAATCAGAGGCCTTTTGAGCGGGAAAGGTCAGGCAGAGGAGTCACCCACATCCTGCCTCCTGCCATAACTCAGCTTCCCGGTCCCACACCTCTGACAGCCCTGAGAGGAAGAGCCCCGCTGCCCAGCCTGCGGAATGAGCAGGGGTGAAGGACAGGCCGGGGGTTCGGGGAAGTGTCAAGGCTCAGGTTGGGGATTGAAGCATCAACTCCGAGAGCTTCCCCCAAAGAGGCGCTGCCTGGAGCTGGACGGGTGTCCCTGGGCGCTTGGAGTCCGCTGCTCTGGCAGGAGTGTCTCCAAGGCCTCTCCTCGAGAGGGACCTCACAGAGCTGTGGCTGGGCCCGGGACTCGCATGGTGATCAAATAGACATGAGGGGCTCCAACCTAAGCGAACTGCAAAGCAGCCCCTCACGTGATAATCATGCCAGGAATGTGTGAACCTGGCACTAAATTGGAGGCAAACGATCCACGAGGAACGCGACTCTCTGGTACTGAGTGTGCATGACCGCTCCCTCCTGCACAGGAAAGTGTGGGAGGGCGGTTCAGAGTCTCACCCCTGGGCTGGGAAACGTGCGTGACTTAGAACTCTGCCCTCCCTGATTCTGAACATGAACGGGAAATATCCGGCCGGTGGAGTGCCTGTAACAGAACCCGTCTGGAATGCAGAGGGGCATTTATGATAATTAGAAATAATCAAATCCAGACCACAGAAATAGGCGCAAGAAAATATGAAGTAATTTGTAGCCAAATGACTTTAGTACCTTAAGGTAAAATTTCCAGGTGGTTCTTATAGGACCCATAAACACTTGATTTAAAGGGGCAATATTAACATGGAGGTTTATGATCAGAGCGCTGGAATTAAATTGATTGTGTCTGCTCTGGCTCTAAAAATAAAAATGGGATAACAATTCAGCTACCCAGGCTAAAAGGCTTAGTGCTGCAACTTGCCTAGGAAAGCAGCATCTGACATCAGCGGGGCTCGGGCCCGCAGTGTGGAGAACCTGGAAAGCTCCCCACCTGGATTCAGAGGCCCTGGATTCTCACCCTGACTTCCTGCTTTGTATCTCTGTGTCCTCAGGACAAAGTGGACGCCCAGCTGTGTGAGCAGTTAGCAAAGACAGTGACCCAGATGAGGATGTGCTCAGGACCTTGAATGTGACTATCCGAAGAGCTCGCTACTCGTGGGTCTGGCTGACCTGTGTGAAACAGGACGTGAACGAAATCGAGGGTGGTCTAAGCTAAGGCATCATTAGGAGACCAGAGGGTGACCCAGAGAGGACTCCTTGGACACTTTGAGTTGAAGGGGAAAAAAAGTCACTCAAATATTCAGTGTAGGAAGTGGACGCAATTAACGAAAACCCTTGTCCCGGTATCTTGTATGGCCTTCTTGGGAAAATCACCTAAGAAAGCATATTGAACTCATTCTGTAGATCACACAAATTGTGGTACAAATGAAAGGCCTAGTCTGAAGGAGTTCATAGTTATTTCTTGAATGAATCAACTGAACGCATGGTAGGGTAGGAAATGGAAAAATTACTAACCAAACATTGGAAAATGTGGACCTTTCTCCCTTCTAAGAGATTTACTGGCCATTGAGAGTGACTACAAGAGCAGTTAAGAATACCAACCCTGGAAACTGGATGTGATTCCAAGCTCACCTCCCTCCTTGCCTGTGCCTCAGTTTCCTTGTCTGCAAAATAAGGTGGTGAGAGCATTTCCTGCCTCGCGAGTGGCCATCGGGATCGAAGGGCTTTGTCCACATAACATGCTCCATAAAGTGAAAAGTCTCTGAGGAAAACCAGAGCAAGAAATAGGAATTTGGGGTTATTGGTGCTCTGCACGGTGTTGAAAAGCACAAGGCTGGACAGTGTCCCAGGAAAGAATCCAACTGAGAAGGGATTCGATGACTGAGTCCACAGAAACAGCCACTTCAGGAGGTTGGGAAAATTCACAGAGAGTGTCAAAGAAGTTACTTCTCCCTCTGAGCATGAGTAGCCAGTGATATCAAAGTAACAGGGAGACAGTAGTGTTGTGAGACCGCCTGAATTAGAGGCTTCTACAGAGAAATGGTTGATGGACCAGAGCACATGCTACTCGAGGGTCAGAGAACACGAGACTGCAAAGTAATCACTGGACCGCACACCGTGAAGGTGCCTGCTGACTCTCAGGACAGCACTTCTGGGGGTAAGGTAGAGACCAAAGCCTTACAGAGGAGGGTTCAAGACAGGTTTGGAGGACAGAATCCAGGGACAGGAAGAGTGGTTTGGTCTGGATTGCTGTGCTGTGCCAGTGGGAAAGAGGGCGATGGGGCAGGTGAGAAGTGGATCTCCAGGAGAGACCTTGCAGCATAGTATGACGCCCTCGAGGCCCTGCCAGGCCCTGGTCCTCAGCACAGAGTTACATGGGGCCCTCTGTGTCTGAGTCTGGGAATCCCGTTCTGGACCTCAAGCCCACTGGGGACTGCTCTGCAGATTCCCCAGAGCATCTACTCCCGAAACATGGACCAGCACGTTTCTAGCAACACACACATAATGGAAGCAAAAAGCGGAGCACGAAGGCTTGAGGGTGAACTACAGATCTTGTAAGGTCAGAAATGATCTAGTGGAACAGGAAGAGGGAGCGTTTTTAGAGAGAACAGGGAGATGTGGCCTTGCCGGGCAGAAAGGCGAGCCAGAAAGGGCTGCACGGACTCTTCTGGTGGACCAACGCCCGCGCCTTCCATTCTGACACCTGCGCCATGTCTTCTACGGTCTCAGTGTATCAGTGTTATTAGAGCTTGTTTCTCTGTCCTTTAGTACAAAGGATTTTATTTTCAAGATGTTCATTAACACACATCACGCACAAAAGGCGTTTATAGTCAAGCAGGAGTTGAAGGCCAGGTCTACAGTCTCAGTGCCTCAGAACACAGACTCTTTCATATGCATCACGTTACTTATTGTCCCAACAGCCTTGGGAAGAGGGTGTTATCATCCTATCACTTACAATGAGGAAGCTGAAACTCGGCCCAGATGACATACCCGACGAGTGCCCTGGCCAGCGCTGGCTCCTGGGCTACCTTACTCAAGACACAGGGCTCTCTCTGAACACCAGATACTGTCCTCAAACTCTGAGCCACCTGTCGGGCAGAGTGAGGGCCATGGCTGAGTGAGGTGTTCCCTCCAAACGTTCAAAAACAGAAGGAAGGTGTCTAAAATAACAGCAGCAGTTTAAAGATTGAACCATGAGAGACTATGGACTCTAAAATACAACCTGAGGGTCTTGAAGGGGCGGGG
>NC_081568.1:2788448-2917379 GCF_022355385.1 Mustela nigripes
AAAAAAAAAAAAAAAAAAAAAAAGTTGATCTGTGAGATACAGTATCACTCCTGTAGCTAAAATTTAGTACTGAAATAACTGATTTGGCTCTCGGATTTGTTAAAATGGAGGTCTTCCATATAATTGCATTTTTCAGTAAACGGAAATGTTTCTTCAGTTTGGCCATGATGGCATTACTCTGCCCTAAGTATATCTCACATATCTTCAAGTTCTAACATCACAAAATTTGCCTTCTTTTGGACAACTCCGGGTTTTGTGCTTTACAAAATAGAGAAAATCGGGGATGGTAGATTGGAATAGAACTTAGGTTAATTTAGTGTATTAGTTAACTACTGATACGTAACAAACTATCACAAACCGGCTTAAAATCATACGTATTTATTATCTCAATGTCAGGAGGTCAGGAACTGGGGCCCTTTGTTCATGGTTGCCTGGGCTGCAGTCAAGATGCTGGTGGGAAAGGGCAAAATCTGTTTTCCTGTTCTGTAGGATAGAGCCTCCAAGCCCGGAGGCTGCCTACAGTTCTCTGTGGCTTACCTCCCTCCTCTTCTTTTTTTTTTTTTTTAAAGATTTTATTTATTTATTTGACAGAGAGAAATTACAAGTACACTGAGAGGCAGGCAGAGAGAGAGAGAAGGAAGCAGGCTCCCTGCTGAGCAGAGAGCCCGATGCGGGACTTGATCCCAGGACCCTGAGATCATGACCTGAGCCGAAGGCAGCGGCTTAACCCACTGAGCCACCCAGGCGCCCTCCCTCCTCTTCTTTAAGGGGAAAGGAGAAACCTGCTCCGTGGAGCCTCTCACCTACAGGACTTGCTTTAAAGGACTTACCCAAAGAAGATAATTGCACCAAGATAATCTGCCTTTTGAATATTGAAAATTCAAATTGCAGAATCCCTTTACATTTGCCAATAATCGTGAGTTTTATAGGTTGAATTGGTTTCAAAATAATATATGTATATGTTCAAGTCCTAACCCCCAGAATCTGTGAATATAATCTTATTTGGAAATAGGATTTTTGTAGGTGTGGTCAGGGTGAGGTCATTAAGGAAGACCCTAAACCAGTATGACTGGTATCCTTCTCAAGGGGGGGATTGGAGCTCCTGCACACATGCTCAGGGAGAAAGCCACATGAACCTGAAGACACAGATGAGGGGGATGGTTCTAGCAGCCACAGAACACCGGAGATTATAACAAATCAGCAGAAACCAGGAGAGTGGGCTGGAACAGATTATACCCACAGAAGAAACCAACTGCTTCACCTCAACCTTAGACTTCCAGCCTCTAGAACCATGAGACGATTGTCTTTGTTCCAGCCTCCTGAGTGAGGTGCTTTGTTGTGGAAGTGCCGGAAAAGGAACTCAATGGGAGTGACATGCTGTCCTGTTCAGTGCTGCCCACCCACAAAGAGAGGAGTTTCATAAGACACATGGGGAAGGAACTGTGGCCACCTGGAAATTCTGCCCAGCACATTCTCCCTAACCCATGGCCATTCCCTCAACATAACATGAAGACAGGACATGCCAAGATGTTCTTGAAGCCCCAAGATGCTGCCTGGAGCTGCTCTGTGTGACCCAAACCATCATCTGTGCTGTCCAATAACACACGTGATGTGCCAAGACCCAGGCTTCTTGCTTGAATATGAGAGGGTTAAAGTAAATGATCCCTAAAATTCTTTATTTTCTGAAATTCCATGATTGATTCTCATGGCAGAGTTATGTACAAGGACTCAGTTAATGCTGCAGTGGCCCGGGTTGCCTCTATGAGGTTTTGTGGCTAAGCTCTGGGTCACTGGCTTGCCAACATTTGAGTTATTGGATAAACAAGACATTACCTCATTTGGTTTTATTGGATGGGGTGTATAATTAACATTTTTAATAGGAATATGGACAAGCAAGCTTATCTTATGAGCATCTTTGAGCAAACTCTTCTAGTGGATTGCATCTCTTTGGTTCTGACCTGACTTGGTAGATATTTTGTTTTGATTCATTGGAATCTTTTCAGCGCAAATGTCATTTCAAGTCCATAATTCTACCACCTCCTTATTGTCCCAGCCAATAAGCACTGCCTTACACACTTTCCTGTTTTTAAAGACTCTCTTCTATACTAAAGTATATGTGTGTGTGTGTGTGTGTGTGTGTGTGCGTATTTTAAACAAGAACTTTTTAAAAAATTATATATAACTTTTAAAAAATTATATATGTTATTATATATATAAATATATATATTATATATATAATTATATATATTATTATATAAATATATATATATAATTTTTTAAAAAGTTCTTGTTGAAAGTACAGATTTTAGTCTATTAGGAAAATATTCCCATTTTTGGTTATAAATGATTTCAAGTGGTTGTGCTCTATGTCAACTAAGTCACCTTAAATATTAAAAAAGAAAAAAATACAGTTTTTGTATCTGAACATTCTTCACACTATGATGATTCTACACATATTTTAACGATTTTAAATTTTAGAACACATTGGGAAAACAACGGGAACATACAAACCATCAATTGTTAAACTTTCATTTGTTCAAATGCTTTGTAAATAGAGCCCATGTATCACTTTGTAAGAGAAAGGGTAACTTGTATGAGGTTAGGGTTTCAGAAAACGTTGGCTTTGAAAGCATGAAGTGCTGCCTTTCATAGAGGACTTATAGACAGCACCCAACCTCTCTATGAAAACTCTTTTTCATCTTGTGTTTCCGTTGAAAAGCACAGATTCCAGACTCGCTTGCAAAACACCTGGTTCAAACCAAGGCTCCTCTTACAGCTGTGCTTTGCAGCATTTTCGGTTCTACCTTCAGCTCCAAGAAGACTCGCGGCGGCGTGTTAAATGAATATAAAATCTGATGAAGTTGTGGTCGGCACGGGGGTGTGACATTGCCTCTCCCGGGCTGGAGTATTTCTTTCTGGGTTCCCTGAACTTGGAATTTCTCTTTAAGATCTCCATTAATTCCTATTAGGGAGCTACTAGTAAAGAAAATTGCATGTTGGCTTTTATCAATCTGTATGAATAAAATGTTAACCATTCTCAGTTAAAAGCCCTCCTTTTAGTTCCACTCATGTGAAAACAGCCAGAGCAGCAAGCACATCAGCAAATCATTCAGAAGATTAATGCACTCAAGCCTCACAAAGACTTGGAGATGTGTATTAGCATTATAGATTTTAATTTGAAATAATGTCAGTCTTTTCGGGCCTGCATTGTCGTGCACAAGCCGCCATCTGCTTATAATAATGAGGCTGACAATCCACGCAAATGTGATTTGCTGCCTCTTTTGCCAGAGTAATGGCTGAGATATTGATCCTAATGGTGGAGCAGAGGCTGGCATCCCATTCACTAGACAGAGGACAGGCCCGAGCACTGAGGTTTTTGATTGTTCAGGTAGGAAATCAGTTAGAAGCAGAAGTGTTTCACCACACCAAGAGCAATACCGTGCACTCGATGGTGTGTCCATGATGGTCCCAGCATTCCTCATTTCTCAGCATCTCTGTACAACTGAAGGTGCCCTCAGCATGAGGAGCAGGAGACCAGACCTGGAATAAAGATTCTAAACTAGCTCATCTTCCTGCTTCTCCCTGTAAGGGGGACATGAGAGTGGCCAGACTAGTAACTCAGAGCTCTGTGACCCAATAGGGTAGCCACAAGCCGCCTGTGGCTACTTACATTTAAATTCGTGGAAATCAAATGAAATTGAAAATTGCGTTCCTTAGGTCTCAAGAAGAGGTCTGTGCTCTTGTGTGCACGGAAGCATTACTCGTTGTCACCGGAAGGTGGAATCAACCAGTATTTCCAGCCGCTGATGGAAGGACAAGGTGACAGAGTCTGTCCATGCCGCGGAATATCACTGAGCATTCAAAAGGGAAGGGGCTCTGAGCTGCACGACGCGGATGTAGCTTGAGGACGGCGCACTGAGTGGGATAAGCCTGCACAAGAGGACAAAGTCATACAAGTCCGCTTCCGGGAGGTGCTGGAGTCATGGGATAATGGATTCGGGCTCTCAGTTTTACAAGACGAATACACGTGTGGTCATGGCCTGTCCTGGCGGTGACAACACAATGACATGCGCACTCAGTGCACTTGAGAATGATTATAGTGTTACATAAAGGGTTATGTGTGTGTTTCCTCAATTAAAAAAAAAAAAAAAAAGAGTTCATGTGGCTACGGGCTTCTGCACTGGAAGGCACAGCGACGAAACACTCCATCACTGGGGAATGTTCTTTTTCACAGGAATACTGTGGGGTGCCGGCGGGGTAATGGAGCGCAGGAGCCGTGGAACACGGTGGTCCCAGCATGTGTGTTCTTCATCCTGGGGCTCACAGGAGCGCAGCATAAAGCACCCCTGACCATATTTATGCGATAGAGATGTGACTCAGAAAAGGGAGCTTTCCTACCTTTGACTTAAATCGCTGCTGTGCCCTCTGTGGCGCATTTTCATTTTCAGAACGATCAACCATTCGCCTGCCGGGGGGGATGCGGTCAGTCCCATGACTTCTCTCATTTTCCCAATCATGTGCATTTCAAAGATGGAAAGGTGGACCTTGGATATTGGGGTATATGTAAACCAGAGTGCCCTACATCATTTCCGTAGTAAAATCTACCTTTTGTATGTGGATTCCCCAACAGAAGACCCCAACGAAGTAATCCCAGGGTGTGGATAAATAAGTAGGAGACAGGTGCAAGGGGCGGGCACGGGGGTTCGTCTCTGCCGGCCCAGAGGCACTGCCTTCCCATACTGTCTTTGTCCCAGAGCATCCAGCCAATGCGTTCGCATGTCTGTGCTTTTCTAAGTACCTGTGGGTAAGGGGTTCTTTTATGATTTGCTATAAAGGAAAGTGTATTCAAATACAGAGCTGTGAGCAATGGAGCTAGCTGCTGAGGGGTTGCGTACATCTGAGGATCTAGACACTCCTGTCACACGTTAAGTGACTGGGAACTGACTCTCATCGTGTAATCTCTCAAACTCATTTTTTCCCGCTGAGACGATAATATCTACCTCATAATGTGGAGGTGGAAATTATAAAAATAAGTGCGAATAAGTTAAATGGAAATGATCCCTGTCTCTTTTGTTCCCCTGTATGATTAGGATGCTGAATATTTTTAGGCTGTCGACTGCACATACATTCTGCTGGAGCTTCATGATTTGTTTGACGTCATCACACTCTAGGATCTGTTCAGGACTGTGGGAAGTGGCGGGAAACCGAGTGTCCTGAGTCCAGACTGCATGTGCTGAGCTGGGGTCTTCACGTCTGTGTCCGATAGGATTCCCACTTGCCACAGTGAGACGCTTTCCCCATTTTGCAGATCTGAAAACTGAGTTTCAAGGATGAAAACTGTCTTCCCAAGGTCATGGATGTTGGCCAAGACTGCTCTCTGGCCACTGAACTTAAGCTGCCCGAATTTCCCTTGGACCCCCTGGGACCACTTCTATGCCTGTGACCTTGAGCCAGCCGTGTTTCCTCTGACCTGGACCTTGAAACTTGCAAAACATCATGGCCTGGACCTGTGCAGGAAACAGTCCCCATGGCCCAAGGGCTTTACTGAGATAGGGCAGAAGCGGAGGGGCTCAGCACGCAGGGCTTTGGGGGAAAGAATGAAAGGGAGTCAGGATGGCCTCAAAGCTTTAAGCGCTTGTGTACGCATAGGGTGGGAAACAGGAAACCAGAAAGGAAAGACAGCAGAGAGGGTGGGTTATGAATTCAGCTGGGCTTTGACTGACCCCACAGGGCACAATGGCCAGCACGTGCTGGGAGCGTACATCTTGCCCTGGAAGACTACACAGGGTTTAGGGGGATTCGTTGTAAAGGGACGCTGACTACAATTACAACGGTGAGAAAAAGCAATTGGGTCGGAGAATATGGACAGAGGTAGACCTTAGGGGCATCTGAGGAGATAGAAGAAACACTGCCGGAGACAGAGGCTCTGAGCTCACCCCATTCCCAGCGGGGGGAAGTCCTGCTGCCACGGGCCGTGACCTCGGAACAGGCGGCAGCCCAGCTGTGGGGCTGGCAGGAGGCAGCGCTCTGTTGGCAGCCCCATTCTCTGATTCTGGCTGGTTCCAAATGCTCTGTGACGTGCTGATAGCCATGTTATTTGAAACTCTAAAACCGATTACACTTTACGGTGCAGTCATCGTCGGCCTTGTACCGTGGCATCATCTGGAAACCAACCTTCCTGGGTAAAGACGTGACAGAGGCTGCGGCGGCTTGTCGAGAAGCCCCCCGGCTGCTGGGAGAGCAGGGGGAAGGCGAGCAGGGCTCACCTCTGCTGGGGGCCCCGGCGGAGCCCAGTGGGGAGACCGATGAATGACCAGGAAGTGGGGACAGCAGGCCAGGTGGGCTCAGACACGCGCAGGGTGGCAAGCAGACTTGGTGGTGAGAAGCTGCCTTGGAGGAATTGACTTTATGGACATGACCAGGCCACAAGGCCCAAGAGAAGCCGGTTTCAGAACAGAGCGATGTGCCAGAGGCAGAAAGCTGCTCCTTTCATTTCTAGGATGCACGGCACAGCCAGGTGCACAGACTCCCGTGGGCCACGGAGCCAGCTCTGCTCTCTGCGGTCCACAGCCGGGGACTCGGGTGGCTGTGCACACACCGGGGGCTCCGCTGGACCCGACGCGTCGCCGCTGCGCGATCCTCTCTCCTTGCCCCTCCCCGGCGGAGGCGCTGTCAGCGGCCCTCCCTGCGCTCCTCCGCCTTGGTCTTTGTGGGGAAAGCCAGCGGCCGCACCGGGTCATCCCCAAGCTTCCTTCAGACCCCTGCCCGCGTCACCCGCCGTTCAGGAGCCCCGAGCGTGTGGCGATCCCCGCATCCTTTCGTGTGGCTATTGGAGACAGGCCGTAGGCAGGGGAAGCTGTGTTCTGTTTGTTTTCTCTAAGGAGAGCCCCACACTCCCCACACACACACCCCAAAAAAGTCTACTCAATAAATGTTCAAGTAGAATGCCTTGTACTTAGAGCTTTGTAACGAGTTTTTTTTTTTTTTTTTAAGATTTTATTTATTTATTCGACAGAGAGAGATCACAAGTAGGCAGAGAGGCAGGCAGAGACAGAGAGAGGAGGAAGCAGGCTTCCTGCTGAGCAGAGAGCCCGATGCGGGACTCGATCCCAGGACCCTGAGATCATGACCTGAGCCGAAGGCAGCGGCTTAACCCACTGAGCCACCCAGGCGCCCTTTGTAACGAGTTTGAATAAAGTTTTACTACCCCACAGTCCCAACAGTCCCTTTTTTACAAGAACATTCTCATTACCTGAATTTTATTGTCAAGAAATTTAAAAGAAGGAAATTGTAGATATGTAAGGGGGAAAAAAAACAACTTTTTTTTTTTAAATAATAACAGGTTCTCTTTATAATTGTGATGTCAGAATTTGTAATCACATTGTATAATCAGATAAGATTCCTGCACACGCAGTTACTGCTGACGCCTATTTTAAACACTACGCACATTCTCCAGAATCATTTCCACCCCCTTGAAAGACTTTCGAGACATTAGCTCACCACCACACTCAACCACCTGCCAAGCATTTTATTAGTCTCTCTAAGCACCCAAAATAATCCTCAAGGTTCCTTTTGAATAAAATCCCAGGCATTGAATGATAGAAAATAACATTAAGTTGCTTGAGGAGAATATCCAAGGCAAAGTGATGGGAAAGCAGCCTGGCCAAGCATTAAGAAGGCCAGGAAAGGATGGGCAGCGCAGGGCCAGCCGGACACTGATGTGCGATTCTACATTGTTTGATTTCACACTCAGCACATCCCGAAAGGCAGTGACCTCTACCCATGTCACGTGTGAAGGCCCAAGATTCAGGAAAGTTGACTGAATGGTACAAAGCCATAGGGCATTGCTTACAAGGATGCGGGTTCCAGTGATACATCGGAGTCGCAGGCACTGGACACCAGCACGCTCACGGTTCCAAGAGCTGCCACCGCAAACGCCCTGGGCGTGGCAACTCTGACCGCCCCTTTACCAAAGACTTTCTTCCCTTGGGGAATTGGAGACCCTGAAAGCAAGGTTGCCTCTACAGTAATACACTATGGATTCGAAGGAAAGAACTTTTTAAGGCAATCTTTTTGGGTTTGGGTATTATGGGTGAAGGTAGTAAACACACGGCATTCTCCTTCTGGAGTCTGACTTGTTCCTCTTGCTGCTCTTTCTTCTAACTGGTCAGAGTCTGAGACCATAGTTCCACTGAAAAGGAGTTTCAGATTTAGTGCCAAAGTGTGCAGTTATAACTTTTTAAATTTGGACTTATAAAACCTTGATTAAATAGCCAAAATGAGTACGTGTGATAGTGCTGAGAAAGTCCTTGCACATGAATCAAGGAATTCTCTCTGACCTTCCCCATAGGACTTTAATGTCCACGCTTGTGTTTGACCAGATGTTCACCAATTCCATCAAAATCTAACAGATGATTTGACTTTTGTTGGAAAAGTTTGGATCTAGGTTAGACATCAGTTTGAGCTTCTTTACAACAAAGGCTGATATCCCACATACGTGACTTTCCCAAGATGGTCAAAAGAGAGTGAAAACTAAGATGGAAAGCCATTTATTTGGGGCTTTTAAGGTGTAATTCTACTTAAAAGAAGGTTATGTCACTTCCCTGTTTTATCAAAGTTTTGTTTCTTAATACATCAAGTATAAATGAAGATACACAAGAAATAAATATTTTAAAAAAGTAATATTAAGGGCACCTGGGTGGCTCAGTGGGTTAAGCTGCTGCCTTCGGCTCAGGTCATGATCTCAGGGTCCTGGGATCGAGTCCCACATCGGGCTCTCTGCTCAGCAGGGAGCCTGCTTCCTCCTCTCTCTCTGCCTGCCTCTCTGCCTACTTGTGATCTCTCTCTCTGTCAAATAAATAAATAAAATCTTTAAAAAAAAAAAAGTAATATTAACAAGCCATTGCTTTCTTGCACCTACCCTGCCTCTGTAAAAGATACTTTTATGTATTGTATTAAATAACAGAATCCAAGCAAAGTGCTTAGAATGGAGTAAGCATAGCAAGCAGAAGCAAGTAATAAATGCTATTAAATAAATGAAGACATGCATGGATAGGACACCTTGAAAGCGGATGTTATTCCTCCTTCCTCCCCATTTTAGAGAGGAGAGAGAGACCCAGGAAGTGAGCAAACTAGTCAGAGATTTGAGGCCAGATCGCCATCTTTAATTTTAACCTTTTACCTACTTCAATTCATATGGAAAACATATATGTCTTTGTTGATATTAGCAATTTTAATAATAATTTTATTCATCATTTTATTAAATCATAGTCATATTGGGTTTCAAATTCATGGAACTGTGTGTTCAAAAGCTGTTGAAATAAAATCTCAGTTAGCAACACGTCTCTAATTGTCCTCACTGCTGAAGCAAGTCTTTCCTGATCTAAGTAGGACTAAGGCATCTACTCCAATCCAAGGTGACTAGAAGAATTCCTTTCTCTTTTATCCCTCCTGAGGTACTAAATATGTTGTAATTTCCTCGGGATTCTAGCTGTCTCTGATGCATATTTTGTTAAAAAAAATATAACCCTGGGGCAGATCGCACCTGAGAAGTTCTGGGTTCCACAGTCTCGTGGTTAAGGAAGGTTCTAGATGAAGCTGGGGTCCCAGCTACATTTCCCTCTATTTCAAGGTCCTCTTCCTCAAAGCTTGAGTTTCTAAAAGCAGTGAAGAACACGGGAGCCTTTTCAGACCCCAAACTATTGCTTTCGGCCATCTCTTACTCCCTGGAGGAAGTCAGCAATCCAGATGGTGACCTTTAGGTTCTCCTGGGGCTCAGAAGCTCACGTTCGCTGTTGTATCCAGTCCCCAATATTCAAAGAGAATCAAATTACTCTCTAGGTTTGCAATGGTCCTAGTTTTCCTAAAGTTGCTCTAGGACAATGGTTTTAAAGGTATTTATTTGTTTGTATGTTGAAAACTTGTTGAGATATTACAGCACAGAAAAGAGCAACATAGATGAATACAGAAAGAGGAGGAAGGTCAGAAGACGGGAGGGGAAGTGGGGGGCGGAGCGGGCAGGGGAGGCGGAGGAGGAGGAAGGAGAGGCAGGGCAGGGCAGGGGAGGGGGCGGTAAGAGAAGGGGGAAAGAGGAGCAGGAGAAGGCCGGCGACAGGGGAGGGGCAGGGTAGATGGAGGGACAGGGGCGGAGGAAGAGGAGGCGAACCGACCGAACGTCCTTTTGCCTGGCCAAGGGGTGGATGGGGCAGAGCCGGGCCCTGCAGTCCTGCCCGTTTAGCGCCCCCCCCCACCCCCCCACCCCCCCATTGGCCTCTTCCTTCCCTCTCAAGAGGCCCCTTGAGGTTCGGGCTTCAGTCCCATTTCAAGAACCTTCTCTCCGGTCCTGAAATTCAGAAAAGGCACCTTCTTTGTGGCCTGCACTGGTCTTGATCCTTCAAACAAGCACCCTCTCAGGACGCAACGTAACAAGGAAGGCGCCCTCTCCTGCCCCCTCTTCCAAACTCAGCAGCCTCTCAACTACCAAACACAACACACAAAACAAGGCAAAACGCACCCCAGAACAGGTTTGCGGATTGAGCGCCACATTACAGGCATGCATTTGTTTAGAAACCTAAGGATTTTAGAATAAATATTTCATTATAACAGCGGTAGTGACATAGCACTGCTAACAGTTCTAATTAAATTGTAACTGCTTTTGCATTTTCTTAATATGCACTATTTTTTTTTTTTTTTTTTTTAGTTAAAATACTTGTTACTTTATCAATTTTAACCTGTTCGTGTTTTTCTAAAGACTCCTTAAAAGGAACTTCCATAATAAACACTTGTTGCCAACACCCTAAAGGCACAGACTGGTTTAAAAATAACTTCACATGCATCTGACACTTTTTTTGTTTGTTTTAGATTTAATGTATTTGAGAGAGAGAGAATGTGCGCAGAGGAGGGAAGGGCGGGAAGAGCAGAGGGAGAGAATCTCTAGCGGACTCCCCACGGAGCATGGAGCCCGACTCGGGGCTCCAACCCAAGACCCCGAGGTCAAGACCTGAGCAGAAATCATGCACAACTGACTGAGCCATCCAGACGGCCCCCCACATCCGACACTGTTGAAGGATGAGTTCCATAAAGGCCAGCGATCAAGTAGGGAAGGATAAACTTCTTTGTTACCCCTATTTGTTTTAATATTAACTTGGGTTTGGATTTACTAAGCTTAGAATATAGTCTTTAATTTTAGGGAACTTTTGATTTGTTCAAGGTCTTAAGACGAGCTCCTTCTGTGGCCCTCCAAAGACTCAGCAGCGACATCCACCGCTGTGTGATGATCTGTCTGATATAATAAACCATTACAGGGCCCTGCTCTGAGCACCGTGTACATTTTTGAGCAGCAGGTGAGAAGTGTATGCCCAGTCTTTTGTCTGTTTTTAAGTCAATGTGTGTTGAACTTGGAAAGACAAATCACTGTCTGATCCTGATTACCCTCTGCTTAAAGAATGACTGAAGAGTCCATGACATGCATCTGGTCACTATCCTGCCTTGAACTACTAAATACCATATTTAGGCTTTCCTCCCCATCAGAGTGGAAACGGATCTGAATAGGGCACCATGCACTTAATCTCCCAGGAGCTGACACATACTGCAAGAATTTAAATTAGCCGTTATACATTCCAAATCCCCCCTTCCAAGTCAGTCTCCAAGTTCACTGGTCACTCTCCAAATTTTCAAGAAATTATTTAGGCTTTCTTTAGGGCTTTTTTTTTTTTTTTTTAAATAGTAGTAACAATACAGAGCGTGGGGCATGTTGTGAACATAGTATTCTTCTGTTGGTGTTCACTTCTTCCTTGGAGGGACAGAATCCCTCTCCCTGGGAGAGGGAGTAGGAGAGGCAGTGGGTTTCACGTGCCCTTGTTTAAATGTCCAACAACACTTAAAGTGAAGCGGTCTCGCAGGGTCTTACTGTAAGGAACTTATGGTAGAATTTCAGCTGTATTAATATTTCTGACACTGTTTGTAATGCAGTAGTGATATGGAATTTAAGCCTACAGTACTGACATTTTAAACAATATCTTCCTCCCAATGTGCACCTACATATAATTCATATCTTTCACACACACACACACACACACACACACACACACACACAGCGTCACGAAGCTCCATCTGCAGGTCTATGCAAAGCTATTATATGGTTTCAGGCTTACTATTGCTGCCAAAATGTCCATTTGTTCACAGGAACAAGTAGAAAATCAAACTAATAACAAAGTCTCCCCTGTTTCTGAGTTGGCAGAAAGGGCCAGCGGGGAGCCGGAGGGACGCAGACTTCGGGGGACAGACGCAGAGAGGGAGAGCAAGTCTCTCTTCTGTCACAAGGACAGGGACAGCTTGGACAACGAATCCTAACGATAAGGGTCTTACTTCACATCCTCACTGTTGTGTGTGTGTGTGCGCGTGCGCGTGCGTGTGTGTTCCCGAGAGGGCACAGGAGGGAATGGAAAGTGCAGGGATGAACTGTGGCTGAGGGTCGGACTTTGATGCATTCAGTTTGCTGTCTGAGCGGATCAGTGTTCAGGACAGTAGACTGAGCTTCCTGTCTCTTGCAGTCACCTGGAGAAAACTCAGGGCAGAGCCCCAGAGCCAGCAGCCAGTAGGCAGGTGACATAGGCTGAGCCCTGGGTCCCTCTCCCCGCCGGCAGGCCACCCCGTGGGGCCGCAGGCACTGACCAGTGGGAGGCTGAGGGTCCGCTCCTGGGAAAGAGCAAGTGGTCCCGATGAAGCTGGAGAGGGAAGAGCGAGGAACGGTGAATCATATTTTCTACTGTTTTTGTTTGAACTTTTCTCCCCCAGCTCGTGTGTACCTTCTGCCTCTGTAAGCCGGCCCCCCATCATGGAGTTTGCATTATGCTTTGCACACGGAGTTCTGGAGGGAAAATGCAGGCTTCTGGCCGCTGACCCGGGGCAGCTCCCTGCCTCTCCTGTCAGTCCTGTGCTTCGGAAAGCTGAAATTTACCTCCAGACCCGGGTCTTCCTGTGATCAGAGTCGGAGGCACCTGTCACTGGCGCCAGGGATGCTCTGAGTCCAGAACCAGGGGGGCCTGGAGACGCTGTGTCCAGGCTCCTTCTGAAAAGCATCGTCCAGAAACAGGGGTGGCAGGCACGCCCCCCACTCCTGGCAGGGGAGAGGGGCGACCGGCAGGGAGGGAGGAAAGGGCAGGAGCTTCGTGCCGCTTCATTTCCTTGAAACAATGGCCGCGCCCACATTGTCTATTCAGTGTGGAAGACGGGGCCGTCAAGTAAAGCAAGACGAATGTGATGTCCTGACTGATTATTCCCTACACACCAAGTCAATGAGCTTATTATCACTGCAATTACATTACTAATGTCAACAGATGCTACGTGTAGACAATGAGTTAACAATTAAGTGGGCTCTCTTCCCCAGAAAACCCTGTGCAAACTCCCTCCCTCAGAAAGCTCAGATGTTTGCCTGGACACAGTGGGGACCCGAGGACAAAGCCAGGGGGACGCAGCAGCGGGCGGCTGATTGACAGCATTGTCTGCGGCAGGACAAGGAAGGCAGCCCTTGATGCCCAGAGCTCAGTGACATCGTGAGCGGGTCAGACTCGAGCCATAACACCGTCGGTGCAGCAATGTGCGTGTGCTGGGTATCGGCACCTCCTGAAACAACTTACATTATAACGGCACTGCGCACTCTGAACACACATGGTCTTTCTTACTCTTCTACCCTACAAAGAGAAGTTTTCCACCAACAGAAAATGAGTTTACCTGTCAGTATGTGTTTTGGGTAAAATGGAATACTTGGCTCAGATTGCTTTGCCATTCTGTGCGCAGAAATCCTTCCGAGGACAGGTCCTCTGAGCCCGCACGGCCAGCAGTCCTGCCTCCCTAGTGATCAGAGACCCAAATGAACTCCCCGTGCTTCTCCTGGCTCTGAGCTCTGTGCCCATGGGTCCCGCACTGACAGGCTGGTATTTGAGTCAGGACATAAGGAAAATGAGCACCTGCCAACCTCCCACAGGCAGGAGGAATGGGAGGGCCAGAATCAAGGTGAGCGTAGTCTGAGCTTTCGGACAAACTTACAGTCCTAGAACACATTTCAAATTTGAAAAGTGAAATAAAAAGATCATTGCACTTCTTTTGAGAACCACGTGGGCAGAGGCCATTCCCACACACGCAGCGTGCAGAGAAACGGAACAGTGCGCGCTGGAGCCTAGACACTGGCCTCGAGGTGCCTTTGGCTGCCAACCAGACGGCTCTGCTGCTGACAACAATACGGCACGGCAATCGCTTTGATGAATGTCCATTAGAGCCCTTGCTGGCGATTCCAAACACAGGAACTGTGGTTCCAAAGTAGCCTGACAACTGCTGATAATGACTTGGGAAGCTGAGCGAAATGACGGGTTAGACGCACGCCATCTTGTTCATGTGCTCCCCATTCCTGCCCCCGGCCAAGGGCAGCTGTCCCCCCGTGGACGATGGTCCTGGGGTCATCAGGTCCAGTTTGGAAGAAGGACTTTTCTTCCAGAAAGCAGCAGTTCAACCACACAGATGAGAATTCCTCACTCTGCATTTTATCCCCTTCCAAATATGTCTGGGTCAGAGAAAATTCTCTCTAATGAATATTTTATGATGCTCCTTTTGGGTGATTCTCATGATGAGTTCAGAAAGCAGAAGAGAAAAGGGAATCATAATAATGAAAACCACAGGATAAGAAAGGATTTTGTTTTCTATAGACACATCTATAGATTCATAAGGATAATTTAAAATCACCATTAATTTCAGTTTCCTATATTAGACATCAAATGTATGCTGGTTCCAAAGTAAAGCAGCTTGGCTTGAATTAGTATTTCTAGACATCCTGTTATGATCCACTTATAAAAACAAACAAACGCACAAACAAGCCAGAGATCACGTCTCATCTCTCCTTTTAATTAAATGCACATCAGAGAATCTAATGAAAGTAAATACACTGCAGGTTATCAGCTGAAGCATCCGAAATATTCTGGCCACACAGACACACACTGTTTCTGAATCCTAATGCCAGTCTTGCATAATTTTAAATTACATTTATTTCAATGCTAATATAGAATTAAAAAAAAAAAAACTACAGCTTATCGATATTTTCTGAACCTTATTTTAAAACCACTCTCCACTCAAAATCACTCCAAAAATCACTTCAAATTGCATGAGCAATAAGTCTGAAAAGGTTCAAGTACTTATTCGAAAAGGAAAATAGTATCTTTGGAAAGAGGGATGCCAGATCATCCGTTGAGTGACCCATTTGGAGGAAGAGCCCGATTAGAATGGATACAAGCAATTATGTAAATAAACCAAAGGATATGTAAATACCAGCTCAGCCAGGCGCGGATTTGGGAGTTCCTCTCAGCTTTCACTGATTCCACAATTAAATATTCCTACAAGAAAGGCAGACCTGAGCTTGGCTGCTCTGGCTTGCTTCCTCTGCACTGATTGCATAGCTACTTGAGGAAGAAGAGTAACTAGGTCTGTGTCCAGAACCTGGGATTCCCCTAAGGGCACAGCCCTGCCCACCTGGCCCTCGCCATGGGGTGGGGGGCATGACTTTCATCTGCGCACCCTCCAGCATCCTCACCTTCCCGCTAATGAGCCTGTGGCAAGAAGAGAGCACAGCTCCCTCCACCGTGTAAGCACAACATGCCAGTCGCTTAACTTAGGTGTCCCCTGTCCCCTTCCTGAGTGGTCTGGGTGGTTGCTGGTGGCTGGGGGAGGGGCAGTAGTGAGACACGCAGTCAACCGACAGCCACCCCCAGCTGTGGAGCAGAAAGACTGCGGGAAATCCTATACACTTGTATGAGAACCCATGGACAGAGGCAAGCAGAGTAGCTGTTCCCAAATCCATAGCTGAGTGACAGCTCCAGGAGCCTGCTGGCCCAGCCTGGATAGGCTCATGAGAGCCAGTCACTCACATCAGGAATCCGCAAGCCCATTGTTAAACCATTGCATCGGGATCTCGAAATCTCCCAGGAGGGAAGCATTTACACCAGGAAGAGACATCCATGGGTACAAGAGTGAAGTCATGTAGAAGCTCACCACCACGTGTTCTCCAAGCAGTGAGGGGTAAAATAATAATATCAGATGCCTGAGTGATACAGGCCCTTCAAAAAATCATCCGGGTTTGGTTCCTGTGTTTCCTGTGAAGAAAACCCCAGGTCATGAGGAGCCCAGGCTAGGCGAGGCCTGCAGATTATACAGCACAGGACAGAGGTCTACTCAGGCAGACAGGTAACTGCATTTTCTAAATTAGTGAAAGCATATGGCCTTTTCTGTGATGCCTCCCCAGAGCCGGAAAGGGGTTGTACAAGGAAAGAGTCCAGAAAGTGAAGCATCCAGTGGGGTCTCCCTTGGTAGATACCCCCAAATTTCATAGGTCCAGGGTCCAGGGGCCTTGGAGGCTATCAGCTGGCTCCATCTGCTGCCAACCCCTGTCCCTCTGAAAATCCCCTATTCCTGGGGAAGCCAGGGACTCTACAGGAGGTGAGAAGGAGCTGTGCTGAGCTACTTCTCCTTGCAGAAAAGGAACGAGGCGAAGTTTCCAGCTAAAAAGCTTACACCACCCCCTGAAGGAGTTCACAGTCTGTCAGGGAAAGGGTCGGGGAAGCCCCTGTGCTCTTTGGGATGGACAAGACTCAGAAACAGGTTTGCACAGGACAGAGTTCTGGGGCTCAGAAAGTTCTAGAATTGTTCCACCTCCCAGGCAGCCAACTCTCAACCCACCCACATCCCAACACCTACCTGATCCTATGCCAATGTCGACCTCCAGCCTCCAGCAGCTGGGGCTCACATCGATTTATGCAATGGCCAGAATGAAGAGCACCAACCGAGACAATCTCAAGTCTCTGGCCTTCCCAGGAGGCCTGGGGCTCTCCCACTCCACCGACCCAGAGTCTTGCATGGACGGTAAACCGTTGGGCCTGAGCACACCAGAGAAGTGGTCACACTGAGAGAGAGGTGGGGGACCTAGCAGCGGGACACAGAGAGGCCTTGAATCAATGCATCCCAGGGCACAGGCCTGCCTGATGGTGGATGCAGCAGGAGCAGCAGTGGGAGGCTGGGCCCCACTCCTCGCCCATGGCCATGACTTCCAGGAGAGCAGGTTTTCAGTGGTGGCTTGGTTTACGTTGTATATGCCCTCCTGCTGTGGCAAACACTTGGACACTGAGGATTACCTTGTTTTAAAATAACGTTCAATTTCTTTTTTTTTTTTTTTTTTTTAAAGATCATTAGCAACCCAGTAACAAAGATTAGGTAGGATTTGACAAGTTTGGGAAAGGATGCTGGGACGAGGGTGAACAAGCACCTTTCTCTTGCTACCTGCGTCAGGACAGTCTTTTATTTCTTGTTCTAGAATGAGCATGTTCCATGAATTTCTCCGAAATAGCTCATCAAGTTGGATCTTGGGGAAAAAACCAAAATGCATTTCAAGACTGAATTTTGCCTTGCAATTGATGGAGATTGGCATTCAAAGACTTTAAATAAATAAATACGTAAATACATAAAAACTCACTGCTAGACCACACTTGTTTACTTACCCTTGCAAATAGCGTCGCTTTATCTTGGCATAACTAACTTCATTTAAAGCAATAAAGTTATTGAATTAAAATGTGAATATATCGGATGTCTAAATCATAATTAACTACTAAGATACCTATTAGTATGCAGATCAGTAACAAAGGAGTATTTGATTTTGGGTTTTCAACCATAAATTATTCCTAGTTTTAAAGCACCCCATTTCTATTCTGCACCTGCTTTTAATAACATGGATAGGTTGAGTCAACATTGAAGCTTCTTGTTCTCGTGCTTCTTTAACGGGTCCGTAAAACCACGCGTGACTGCCTGGGACGTCACAAATCCAAGCCTTTTGCTGCCTACCGGCGGCCACTGAGCCTCCAAGTGCCCTCCTGGGCGCGGGCTCTTCACCCACCCCACCCCAGCCCCGATCAGGGTGCTGGAAATGCACACGCGCAGAGCTGGGGCACCTGAGGGCACTCAGAGTGCACGAGACACTGAACCAGTTCTCGTGTGTTCTTCATCCGCACACCAGACCGCGGCGTGAAGATTCCCAGGTTTCTCAGGACGTCTTTTAGCACAGACAGAGATTTAACCTCTCCTTTCGTGCGTTGGTTTTGCAGCGTTGCAAGGAGACAGCACAAGCGTATTGGCGGAGACACCAAAGCTGGAGCTCACGGAATGCCCCGCCCCTCTTGGGTTGTGTTTCCTACTCTGGACCTCAGGTCCCCACTCGGAGTCAGGTGGCCCTGCGCTTGCTGCCGGTACCTGCAGCCCCGCTCGGCTTTCCGAGATGTGCGAGAGCCCACGGCGTCCTCAGGAGGGGCCTCCTAGGCGTACCGGGTCCATCTGTCTCCTCCAGGCTAATGTTTGACCAGAGCTGGGTCCACTGCTCTTGGACAGCAGTGGTGTTCATAAGGTTTTTCCTTCAGTCTCCTTTCAGACAGGTGGGTGGATAGGAAACCTGTTTAAAAACCGATTCCACGGCTAACGCTGTAGAATGAAAGTCCTGTCTATGCGTTACCACCCGAGGCACAGTTGTGATTTTATTTCTTTATATTGGGAACTACATTCACTCCCACCTTAAAAAAAAATTTTAAAAAGCGGCGGCTTCCTAAACAGCATGTGGAGGCTTCCTCCCTCGCAAGTCTTCATCCGGCCGGTTAGGCACAAGGTTCCTACGTGAGCAAACATGGAATTCTGGCATCAGCAGGGAAAAGAGCCCAGACGCGTCATTGCGGGGCGGCTGCTCTAAATAGAAACCTGCGTGTTTGCTGCTGGTCCTGCTCTGCGTTTTCACGGGCGAGCGTGAAATCACATGATTTCCTGGCAGTTTTGCAAAAGAATTGGGGAGATTATAAATATTCAGAATTCCTTCAGAGAATTCGCACTTTCTGCTTTCCGCTGTGCTTTCTGTGACTCGGTTTTCTGAGAGACGCCGTGTGAACCTCAGCTTCCGATGTACAACAACTGAAAACAAGAACTGCACATTTCAGACAGATTTCATAAACAAACTGTTCTGACTTCATGTCAGGCAGGACGACACGAAATTTGGTTTTCTCCACCAAATTTGGCTCCCAGCTGTGATGTGTCAAGTCAAACAGGAACAAGTAATTGTATTCAACCCTAAAATCAAGCTCCCAGCTGACATTTTGTATTAACAGTATCAGAAAGCAGGTCTGTTTGTCTTTTAAAAATAGTCACTCCTTACTGGCTTTCAGTTCCAGCCGTGCACAAAGGCCTTCTGCTCACAGGCACGTGCGTGTGCCCAAGTATGGCCAAGGAGGCCCATCGGACTCCAACACCCCATGGACCCTTGCGAAGGGGGAGACACAACCTCTAACCTTCCACCTCTGAAACAGGGTGCAGCAGAAGAAAGCAATAGGCTTTATCTTTGATTTCTCTATTGTAAAAGATTCACAATTAATCCGGGCCCGATCATCAAGAAGGGTTATAGAGGCTGGGCTCAAAATGTCATCTCGGAATCGGACCGCCCCGAAGGAATACCCCTTATTTTCCCGCCCGTGTCTGTGTTCAGGTTTGGAGGGAGGATATGCCCTCACTGTTGCGAGAGCAGTGGGGAGGCAGCAGCTAAGCTTGTCCACAAACATTTTGGAGGCTTTGGTGAGCTGGGGCCTAGATCCAGAGATTTGGTCTCTAGGTCTCCGAGGGCCAGGAGGGAAGGGGACGCAGGTGTGGAAACAAGCTATGGGATAAAGTGGCCCAGCTGTGCGTGACCCAGGGACCCAGAGATTCCCCTGCCAGGGCCAGCACAGGGGAGGTGACAGGTGGCAGAGAGGTGACAGGTGGGGACCCTCTCTTGGACTGTGCTGTTGAGGCCGGGCATGAGTGAGCCCGGAAGCAGAGGTCGGAGAGTCTATCTGAAGCCCAGCAGAGCGGGAGACAGGTCTCTTTCAAGCTGCTCATCAGTGTCATTGTTCAAGGCTGCTGTGGCTTGGGAATGGGCCTGCGGTGCCACAGCAGCACTCTGGGCCTTCCGTGGCCTCTTGTTCAGTAAGGACAGTGGGGTGGAGCGTGCTTCCATCTTGGTAAGACTAAACCTATGGAAAACTGCCCTGTAGTGTTTCAGATGCAAATATGATCGAACCTGACCAGTGTGTTACTCCAGGGTCGAATCGGCTCCTCATCATTTTGAACCATCTCAGAAGGCATTTGATTTCAAAATGAAAATCATTAAGTCACATCACTCCACGATTTAATGGCTTAAAAAAAAAAAAAAAGAAAGAAATATAGTCGATCATTTCTAAAATGTAAAAATGCCAACTCAAAAACAACAACACTGGAATCAAAAAATTATGTAGATTACACTGTTAACAAAATTTACACATAAATGAGAACGTTTTTTCCCATCATGGTTCTTATTATCACAAAAGCTTGAGAAGTAAATTATCTGTAGAAGAATACAGTATAAAAATGTATTAAAAGCTGTAAGAACTAAATTGAAATGTCAAACAGCGTTATTTATATGAGAACCCAACAAAGCCCAAGCAAACAGGTGGTGGGCCCTTCTGGAGCCATCCGTGACCACGGGAGGTTCTGCCACCCCCTGGGCAGCCCCATCCACGGCCTGTGTGCTCCCCCCACATGGCTGCAGCCCCCCAGCTGCTCCGAATTCTCACTGGTGCCGTGTTTTCATAGGGTACTCTCAGAGGTCTAAATCCCCTGGCCTGGGTTTTTAACACCCTGAGTAGAGTATCTGACTCACTTCATCTTCAAGGTGTGCACCTGATACCCAGGACCACAGGGTCCTCCAAAAATCCCTGAAAATAGCACATCTAAAGCAGAGGAAGTCGGCTCCTGGTGGGAATGCCTGACCCGTCCACCCGGCACCTCTCTGCCCCGCTGAGTCTCCCTCCCTCACCCTGCCCCCTTTCCTGTCCATTTTGGGCTCCAGCCACACCCCCAAGGCTACTGCATCTGCCCCCAGACAATGGAGCCCCGGAGCATAAAGCGTGTCCTGTGACAGGGCCCCACCCGCCGGAGCTTTTCAAGTTGACGGGAAGTAGTGACACTTGAGCAGGACATGGCTGGCTTGCTGGATCCTGACGACGGTGTCCGCTCCGCGGTGCGCCCGGCAGCCTGGAGCCTTTGTGCCGCCCGCCATGTCCCAGGCCCGCCGGGCGGCCACGGCTGGACAGCTGCACTGGGAAAGCTAACTGAGCAGAAAAGGCTCCCGAACCCGGCCCCTGACTTCTCACATTTAATTACTTGATGTCCCTTTCCTGCGGTCATGGGGAAAATGGAATTACATCACGCACCATGTAGCTCGGGAAAGGCATTGACTGTGTCTGATACACCCACTGTTGACTGGCCCAAGAGGCGTGCCTTGCTCCACATCCGATATTAGCCTCCAAACAAGTGTGGGCATTCCTCTCCGAGGGGCTTCAGTAGGAAACAAAGGGGAGCAGGTTTCTCCGTGTCACTCGGAGCACCTCACAGAAAGAAAAACTTCATTTAGCTCCCCTGGTCCAGCCGAGCCTCCTCCTGGTCTCCAGGGATAGGGCGATCTTGGAGACGCATTGCCTTTCAGCTAGAAATACAGATTCCCTTTGAATCAGGGACCCCTCCCCGCCATAGGTCACCTTAATCCCTCTAGATACATTTTCATCTTAAAGCTTCCTTGGCGACACTCTTGCTTTTAAGCCAATTCATGGTCTCTTATGGAAGTCAAGGATGAAAATGTCCTCCCGAACGCTAACGGAGGCCCGGAAGGACGCAGTGGTTCCCGCACATTCAGACAGAAGCGATGACGCTGTGGCCGCATCACCAGATGATTCCATCTGGTGCCCCAGGACACGGCGGGGTCGGCTGGTGGTGACGGCGCTCCCCGGTTGAATTCACGGCTGTTTTCCCGGCACTCATTTCAGCCCTTGCCTGGTGTTAAGATGATTTCAACAGCAAATATCATCACTTATTATGACTCTTTCAAAAGCCCTTAGGGGGCACCTGGGTGGCTCAGTGGGTTGGGGCCTCTGCCTTCGGCTCAGGTCATGATCTCAGGGTCCTGGGATCAAGCCCCTCATCAGGCTCTCTGCTCAGCAGGGACCCTTCCTCCTCCTCTCTCTCTGCCTGCCTCTCTGCCTACTTGTGATCTCTCTCTGTCAAATAAATAAATAAAATCTTAAAAAAAAAAAAAAAAGCCCTCTTGCTTCACAGATGCAGACCATCTTCAATTCCTAAATATTCACAATTTGAAAGAAAATAATAAACCCTTCATCACGTATTTGTCTGCTGAAATGAGGTTTAAAAGAGGCAGAAAATTATGGCACCATGGAGTGAGACCAACAGCACACACCACAAAAGATGCAAAAAAACCCCAAACAAACAACAACAACAACAACAATCAGGATTTATAAGTCCATTCTCCCTTCAGATATTGGGTATCCAGAAGGAGTAGTTCCTTGGGGTCGATCTGATCCATTTAGCATGTGAGTTGAACTCCTCCCCGAAGACCCTCATGGGGCCGTGAAGATAGGGAGGGATGCCCTGGATTTCAGGACGATCGCACTGGAGAGAAAATCAGATATGAAGAAGCAAATGGTGTACAGAAAGTGATGTAATGACCGTGAGAAGGTCACACAGTGTACGGTGGGGGTCCCAGGGCCGAAGGCTCACGCTAGCCTGGAGACCGGAGGTGCCCTGACCGCAAGCCCAGAGGCTGCCTGGGAAAGGTGTCCAGAGACCCCCCCTAGTGGCGGAGGGAGGGTCTCTGCCAGGACTGGGTCTGCAGACGGCGAGTTGAGGGTGAAGGATAGAAAGGCGTTCTGTGTGCGTCTGTTAAGGCATAGAAGGTACAAAGATACTAAGAGCCAGAATGACAAAGGCGAGTCAGTAGGGGCCAGGCTTGACGAGGACTGGGGTTTCGGGTCTAAGGGCCGCAGGAAAACCTAGACTGTGTTAGGAGGGAAAGATGTAAAATCATGTGTAAAGTCTGTCAGCTGTGGAGGGAAGTCTCGGCCTCCTGGTGTGGGGGAAAGGCACCCGTGTGGGAGCCGGGGGGGCCCGTCAGACCGTGAGGGGTCGTGGCAGCTCCGGAGTGTACAGCAACTCTGTTTGGTAATAACACGCCTGCGGTGGTGACTGGATGTCAGAGAAGAGAAAGAACCAGCCGAGAAATGGGGAAGAGCAGACAGAGGGCAGAGGAAACCCAAGAGCCTGGCCTCCGAGAAGTCAGAGGAGACTCGTGCTGCCCGAGGAGAGGGATGGCGGGAGCGTCGAGGGGTCAGGAGAGGGCGTGTGGGACGAGGACAGGGCTCATCCCCGTGAACCCTGGCAACACGGCCTTGGCCAGGTCTGTGCGGAGGCACCTGCCTGCTGTATTGGAAAGCGCTGGGCAGGGGAACGGCTTCTCGGAGCCGTGCCTTGAAGAGGCGCTGAGAAACCAGCCAGTGGCTGCGAGACGGTGACACACACGTGCACCCTTCAGTGACAGCGCTGCGGCACGCCTGCGGTGAACTGGAATAGTCTCGTGAACGCAGAGGGTTGGTGGCATCCGTGAAGGGATGGGATCAAACACAACTGAAGTGCCCAGTCTCCCATGTGAGAGCTTTATTTGGTCCTGAATAAAGTGTATTTCATAGAGTTTGACTCTTTAAATGTTGAATTTAGATTCATAGGAAAGTTGCAAGAATGCGATTCCTCTAGACCCCGAACCCCGACTTCTCTACTGCTGTCATACCTTGGCGCATTTGTCCCTGCTAATGAGTCGGCATGTGTGTCTTGTCTGTCTATGAAGTCGCATATTTTGTTCGAACTTCCTTAGTTTCTCTTGCAGTGCGTTTTCTATCCCGGGATCTCCTCCAGAATATTGCATTGCGTCAGGGCATCTGGTGTTCTCAGGCTGTGCTAGTTTCCACAGCTCTGTTTGGTTTTGATGGCCTGGGTGGTTTCTGAGGACTTCTGTTCCACTCTTTTGTAGATGTCCCTCAACTGAAGCCATCTGCTGCTTCTCCTGTGAATGTCCATGACCGGGGGCATGGGTTCTTGGATGGAATACTGTGGAAATAACACTTTCATTGCATTCTGTCAACATGACTGGCCGCTGTTGGTGTTAAACTTGGCCATCCGGCGGCAGTCACATTGGTCAGGCTTCTCCGCTGGAACACCAGCCCTCCTCCTGCCTCTCTGCATCCTTCCCTCCTGGGAAAGTAGTCACTCGGCAGAGTCCACCATTGGAAGAGGGGAGCTACGCCTCAACCCTCGAGGGAGACGCTCCTGCGCAGAATATATGGGATTCTTCTACACGTGACATTTTTCTATTCTTGATGGAAGAACATTTAAGGGAAAAAGAAAGCAATTTGAGGTGCATCTCAGCAGTCTGCCTTTGAGTTCAGGGCAAGCTCATCACGTAGACCAAGGGTGGGTGTGGAGCGACGGACAGACTAGAGGCTGGGGGCATGTGACACCGGCAGTACTCTATCATACACTGGACTTGGGGCTAAGTTTTCTAAGTGTTACTAAGTGATATCAAAAATTCACCCATGTCCCTGGTAAGTACATAAATAAATAACTTTTTCTTAAGATGAGATCTACTTTTGGAGTTTGGAACAAAGACTATGTGGTCAAATATCTCAGACCCCGTGTTTCATAGACAACAAACTTGTATGTACACCCAGAATATGACTACCTGATCACTAAATTTTACTTTATCTATTATTGGTAATAACTGGTCTTTTGGAACATGGAAAGATCATTCTGTTTTTCTCTTTTCTTTTTGTTTTTCAGATTGGTTTGAGCCAAGATTTTTTGTGCTTGGGACTTGATGATTTTGTCTTTCTTTTCCATGCTCCCCTGCGTGCAGGAATTAGTGAAGTTTTTAAAGACACATGAATATTCTCCGTCTACTCTTCCCTGTGGGATCCCATGAGGAATGGCTGGGTTCGGCACGGAATGGCTCTCTTGATCAATAAGAGGAGACAAGGTGTTGTTCCTTGAGTCACGGAAGAGTCTGCCCAGCTGGCTTTGGGATGCAGATAGAGAGCTAGGTCTCCTTCTTAGGTGTAGATGTGATTCTCTATTGTGAATGACTGTTGCCTTCAATATTGCTCTTAGCATTTCTAGACAACTTCCCGCCTTTCCAGGATGGAGTGTCTTCCTGGGATCCCAAGGACCTGTTTCTCATCACAGTTGGAGAAGAAATGGGTGGGGACAATATGGCCCTGGGGGATCCCTCCATTCCATACTGGGACTCTTGGGACAACTCTGTGACTTGGAACCAACAAATGTTCCTCTTCAAGAATGATCTGAAATGCAAGTCTAGCGAACAGTGGTGTAGAAGCTGACCATACAGCAATTCGCATATAATGTGAGAAGCTTGGGACACTGTCTCAGGTGAGTGAAGAATGCCTTGACTCTCCGGGAGAACAAACACCCGTCAGCACTCACTGGGATAACCGAAGGAAATTAGGTGCACGTGGTGCTCCCTTCCTCTATTTCATGGCCTAGGACAAGAAGCTTCTTCTGTCAAGAAGCCCTACTTCTCCAAGGTGGTCAGAAGGACAAAGTCAGGAACTACACAGTACCTTGTTTAGAGATACCTTTTGAGTGCAGGTCTGTGCAGGAGAGAATGCAAGTTGAGTGCTCTTGTCCCCCAGCCGTTCTGGGGGTTACGCCTCCTTTCAAAGCTCCACTTGTGGGACACCTGGGTGGCTCAACGGGTTAAGCCTCTGCCTTCGGCTCAGGTCATGATCTCAGGGTCCTGGGATCAAGCCCCACATCAGGCTCTCTGCTCAGCTGGGAGCCTGCTTTCTCCTCTCTCTCTGCCTGCCTCTCTGCCTACTTGTGATCTCTGTCAAATGATAAATAAAATCTTTTTTAAAAAAAAGAAAAGCTCCACTTGTGACTTCCCCACCACACGCACCAAGACCTCCCAGGTGCTCACAAGGATTGTGAACTCCAGGACGGCCTCGCACTGGGGAATCCCTCCACCCCACTCCCACGTGCCTTTCCCCCGGCGCAGACGCCCAGTCGGGAGAGATGGGGTCCTGGGGTTAGTCCAGGACACTTCTCATATTTAGAATCTTAAATTACTCACCAAAGAAATGATTCATTTGTTACTTCTCAGGCCTTACCCTTCATAATCTGGCTTTTTCTAACACATGTGGAGAGAGGTTTACAGAGGTGACAAGGGGAGCAATTATAAAATCTTTTAAAATAAACCAAATAAATGGAACAGAATGCGGCAGAAGACACACTTGAGAAGCCCGAGGCAGGCAGGCAGGTGGTTTGTGGAGGCCAAAGCCCTCTCAGCCTATGGTTTCAAAGGGAGGATTTGCAGGAAGTCACTCCACATTTCCCGCTGAATGGGTTTATTTTGGTTTTTCTATCCCAGCGCTTTATCTCCGGGATCTTAAAGTCCAAGGGCTTCTCTTCTCCCTGGAAACCTCCCTTAATCACGGGGGGGGGGGGGGGGACAGTGGAAGGAGAGGCTGCGCTCTCTGCAAGGCAGCTAATGAGGTAATTAAGTCATTAAAGGGATGTGCACATCTGAAAAGCGACAGGGCAGACCCTCCAAGGGGGATAAAGACCCAACTCAACTCCCACTTCCCCCCACCCAGGAAAAGGTGCTTAATCCATTTAACTCCCCAAGGCTTTTTTTTTTTTCCTTCTTCTGCTACTTCTGCTGCTTTTCTTCTCTTCTTTCTTCTCCCCCCCTTCGCCCCCCCCCCTTTTTTCCTAAAGAAAAAGAGAAATAAAGCCTGGAAGCTATTCAGGGATAGTCTTTGAACTAGGTAGAATAACAAATGCCTCTTTCTTGGAGGCACCTTGTGAGGAGCAGGATTTCAATAGCCAAAGGCCAAAAGGACTTCAGTAAGTGGTCAGGGTGGGAACACAATGAGGACCTCGGATTTAGCGGATTTGCCTATCAGGTCATTAGCCTGATTAGTAATCTGATGCCCTTTGATGTGGACCTTTTTAGCACACCTTTTGTCTTGGCTAAATGAAGAGACCACATTCTGTGTGCTGTGCTCTCCAGGTGACAGCGGTGGGGTTCCACTGGGGCAGCAAAGCCCTTGCAAAAAACCAGAGACTTCCGGGCTTTCTCTCCCTGACGCAGCAAATCCGATCTTCTGACTCTTCATCCTTCCAAGGAAACTCTGTCAGAGGAGGAGGGGGGAGAGCGGAGCAGGAGGAGGAACTGGTGATTTTTTTTTTTTTAAGAAGTAAGTTATGCTATGGAATGCAAACATTGAACACGTAATGTTCATAAACATGTAAGTAAGTCCCACTGAACTTGAAGTTCATCGGTCCGCATACGCTCACAGTGACCAGTTTCAGCTTTTACAGATGCGCTAAGACCCTTGACAGTGAGGTGACTGTCAAGTCGGCTCAGACGGTGGCCTTTAGGGCTTGGACCCTGTGCCCCAGCCCTCCCGCACCCCTCCTCCAGCAGCACACATGCAGGCAAACAGTTGCTCCATAAGCAACAGCCAAGACGAAAGAGCGTTGGGGCTTCTCCAAAGCCCCACCTGGTTTCACACTGACCTGCTGCTCCCTGGACCTGCTTTGTGCAGTATCTTTGCGATTGCTGGTGGACGAGGTTCCAAGGCGACTCGCAGTCCTGGAGAGGAGCAAACGGTGGGGTGGATGAGCCAGTCTGCTGGGCGTGGGTCCCCTCGGCCCACGGACGCTCGCGCTGCAGCCCCAGGAATAAGAGCATCTATCTCCCATGCGGACATGGTGTCCGTGCTCAGGACTGTCCCGCGACGATCGCATCTCATATTTTTAAAATTGAATATAATTAATATATAATAACATAAGCTCTATAAGTACAATTTAATATAATATGCAATGTAATTACACATATTATCATTAATATAGGATTCATGTAACACATTTAACATAATTTTTGAATGTGAGTTCGTGACTTTTTAGTTGAAGTATGGTTGGCATGCAGCGTTCCGTGAGGTGTACAGCCTCGTGAGTCCAGGCTGTGTCACCGCAAGCGACTGCCCTCCGTCACCATGCGACCCGGGGACGGGCCCACGGACTCCGTTCCCTGTTCTGTGCCTGCTATCCCTGTGACTGCTCGCGCTGGAAGGGGAAGCCCACTCGCCTCCGCGTTTACCAGTCCTGCCGTCCCCTCTCTCTGGCAGACATCAGTCCATTGTCTGATGATCAGCTTCTGCTTTTTGTTTATTTGTCTGTTTTGTATTTGTTTGTTTGTTTTTAATTCCACAGGTAAGTGAGATTGGACGGTATTTGTCTTTCTTGGTCTGACTTACTCCCCGTGGCACTCACGCCCCTCTCCGGACGCAAGCTGCGGTCCTACATGGCAGATCCCAGCTTTGTTTCCGCAGCTGAGTAACGTATGACCGTGAGCATGAACAGCGCATCTTCTTTACCTGTTCATCTACGGTGGACCCTTGGCTTGTCTGTAACTTGGCTATTGTAAACAAGGCTGCAAGAAACATAGACGTGCGTCTATGCTTTTGCCTTGGTGTCCTGATTTTCTTTAGTAAATAGCCTGGATATTTCTATTTATTTATTTATTCATTTGTGTGTGTGAGTGTGTGTGTGTTTGAGGCAGCTCGGGTCCTCTCTGACTCCTGGTCAGAGGCTTCAGCTCTGACCACTCGGGCTTCTCGAGGCTGCTGAGGATCCCGGTGACACAGTAGCTGACTTCCTCTCAAGCAGGTGATGGGGGGGGGCAGTAACAAAGAGAGAGACAGAGACAGAGATGAAGACAAGAAGAGACAGAAAGGAAGAGAGAGGGAGACAGAGAAAGACAGAGAGACACACAGAGGGAGGGTGGAGAGAGACAGACAGTGAAGATAGGATCCATGGTCTTTTCGATCTTGGTCTTGGAAGGGGCAGCCCGTTCCTTCTGGTGCGTCCCCTTCATTAGAAGTGAGTCCGTGAGTCCAGTCCACACTTATGAGGGTAGAAATCACCCCCCACCCCCTCCCTGGAAAGGGGTGTCAGGGAACCTCTGGACATGTTCTAAGACCACACACTTGGAGTCAGGACACCGGCCCACGCTTCTGCATGGGCTCCTTTCCATGCTGCAGGTGCCCCGTGAGCTCTCCGGGTGGCTGCCGGTCCCCTGCCTTCCCTGGCTCCCCGGCCTCCAGGTAGCTGTGCACCATCCGCATTTGCTGATGACAACCTTCTTCAAACCAATGGATTTTTTCGAAAATGACAATGGGAAAGGAAAGGCAACGTGTGTGTGTTGCACTTTGCGTAGATCCCAAGCCAGCTGCTGGGTAAGCCAGCCACATACACAGTTACTCCAGAAGGTGCCATTTCCTTAGTCACAGGTGAGTTCCCGGCCGGGGCCTCGTCACCAGCAGCAGAGGCTTCCGCTAGGACAGATCCTTCCAATGGTCACGCTCCGACCCTTACCTTACACTACCCTGCAGACTCTTTAAAACCTGTGTCGAGCCGGTGGAAGCAGCTTGTTGGTCGTGGCTCCAGGAGACTGGGGCTGGTGTGTGGCTCCGTCTCAGGCCATAGTTCTTCTGGGGCAGCCCCTCCCACACAGCCACACCTTTCACCAGGCCTGGCTCCTGCTCCTTCACCAGTTCCATTTTGGGGTGGAAATGACTTAGATGTAGCTGGGTGTGGGCTGTGCCTTATGCAGGCGGGGAAACGCCTGACCTGTGCCAGCATGGTGGGCTGGCAGGAGGAGAGGCTTGTCCTACCCACTTCCACGCCCGGGGGTGGGTGAGCCTTCCCCCTCCTGGACGTCCAGGCAGCTGGGCACCGGCAAGGGTAATGGCAGCTGCAGGGAGAGAAGGTTGGAAGGTCCTGAGCCGAACTGGGCTTGCGTACCGGGAAGGAGACATTCTGGAGACCGAAGGGGCTGCGGAGATCAGCAGCGATGGGCTGAGGACGGGGACTTCGGGTGACACTCCTGCAGTCCCAGCAGTTAAGCTGGGCACAACTATAAAAGAAATGAATGACGGTTCTGGGCATTGCGTACTGGTACCCCACGTCCGCCTGGCTGAGCCCCGGTATTTGCCTCATAGTCGTTCACATAAGGGGGTGCTCTGAGGAGGAGGATTCTGTGGCCCCGAGAAAGCGAGGCCGCGAGTGGACGCCAGCGCACGTCAGGAACACCAGCGCGGACTTGACACCTGGCGTGAACACGGCGCCAGCAGGTCTGTACTCCCGTTGTCGGTGACAACCCCATGGTCACCCAGTCACGGTGCTCGCGCCCGCCGTGGGCTCGTCCCCACGGAACGTACCCGGCGCGACACCTTCGTGCCCAGACGCTCGGCTTAACTAGCAACATGGTTACCCTGGTCTTGCCACTCCTTATCTGAAAGTGATTTCTTCTTCAAGACCATGCAAGGCCTCAAGGGACATTCCTTCCCTGAAGTTAAATGTAGACAAATGACCCGGTTAGAAAATCTGGCACAATAATCTGGACAGTATCGTAGCTATTTCTTCTGTCCTCAGATTCTGAAACCTACTATTGGGTTCTGTTTTGCAATATTTCTTGCAGTCTTATGGGTTGGGTTGCAACGCTAGATAGACACATTTGAGCTGCGACAAAACACGATACGGCGCCCAGCTACTATATGGGCGTAAGGTTTCATATGTCTACACGTATGATGGATATTTAAAAACACACTTCATATGTGTAGCTAATCTGCCCCTGAGATGAGTGTTTGACATTTCTTTTGCACAGAGATCTTTAACAGCACTGTACGGCTCTCAGGCTTGTTTTACTGGTCAGAGGACAGGATACACTCTTGAGTAAACAGTTAAGGTAGGAGTAACGAGGTTGGTTTTTGTTCAGCTTGAAACAAGTCTGGCAGTCCTCAGTAAGCCCGTTCATAACTATGAAGCAGAATTTGTCTTTTCCCTGCGTACTCAGTGCCTAGCCGTGGGCTGGCCAGGACCGGCCCCAGGCTCACGCCCTCTCGCCTCCCGCGGGCTGTCCCTCTTCACACGTGTCCAGCTGTCCACGCCGCTCAGCCCCGACGTCTCTGACACCCAAGTCTTCCCACAGAATTTATTGGCCTCTTTCTCTTTTCCAGAGAATCCCAGCAGTTTTAATGGTGGATCATTTTTCATGAAAGCAGAGAGGTTTTTTGAATGAGCTTCCGTTTTATTAGTCTGTCTGGCAGGCTTTTTAAGGGTGCTCCTTTACACTGCTGGAAAATTTACCATAAATTTTCATGAGAGAAGACTTGGGGTTGCGAACAGAAGTACTCTGTGTGAAGTTCGCCGGGAGCCCCATTTCCACGGTTCTCCTGTAGCTGAACGGAGGTCCCTCCTGGGCCTCCAGAAGTCACGCTGTCTTGGCGTCCTCTATTTGGTTTTATTTTGGAAGAAACTGCTTCTCGGTGACCTTTCCACCAGTATCATTGCCTGAGAGGACATCAGACACCCAGATACAGCCCACGATGAGCCAACGTCTGCGAGGGGATTCGGTCTGGGCCAAAGCCCATGAACACAGCAGTCCTGGGGGGAGAGGGCGGTGTGACCACGGCAGCCCCCCGGGGAGAGGGCTGTGAGGTGAGGTGCCCTCCCGCACAACCCCATGACGAGGCGTGTCTGAGGGCCGGCTCTCGCTGTCTGTCCCTCAGATCCTGCAGACACTCTGGGACAATTTTAGTGCCCCCCTGAGACCAGACAGCTGCTCACAGGGTCCCTCCACGCAGCACCCCAGGCAGGGCTTGAGGGATCTGCCCCGCGGGAATGGGCGGACAGTAGCATCAGCGCTCTGGACGCCTTTCAGGAGAAGACATGGCGAATCCGTGGTGAGTGAGGCTTGTGGGAGGCACGAGGCCAGCTGGAGGCAGAGGTGAGGCCAGCGTGCAGCCTGGCCAGGGCTCCCCCTGGCTCCAGCCTACCATATATAAGAGACCACCACCCTTACCTCCCTGGCCAGCTGGTGGACAGAAGACATTGCTTGGCGTGAGAATGACTGTCCCCGCTCTGCGGGATGGCTGGTAGCAGGTGTTTCTGCAGAGCCCAGGTCTCAGCCTGGGGAGAGAAATCAGAACTTCTCACCACCCACGGTTCGGTCCTGCTAGCCCCCACATCCTCTTCCAGGCCTATGTCAGAGAGGAGCACCAGGCCCCTGGGCTGATCTTGGGGTCAGGGGCCAGGAACTGCTCGTGTAGGAGAACAGCTGCCATTCATCACCCCTGGACATGCATTTCTGGGGGTCCCATTGGTTTCCCTAAAGTACACCATGTCCCGGTCTCTGGTGTGATTGCCTTTGAGATGAGCCCCCGGACTACTGGACTCAGTCTCCAGGGCCGCACACACTCCTCTCAGGGATGCGGCTTGTGGCTCAGACCACCTGCTTGGCCAGGTGTCTCCCCTTCCAACGTGCGTATGGGGCTCCTGGGCCTCACGCTGCCAGGGACACCATCTTGCGGTTATGCAAACCGGAAGAGGGAGACAGAGTTGGGCCACCTCCTGCTCTCGGACTCCCGCTCAGCCTGTGAATGCAAAGCACGGATTTCTGCAGACACACACGCCCGCACGATGCACTCATCCTAAATGCAAGAAGCAAGTCATGTTTGTTACAGCTGCTGTGATGAATCAAAAAATATTTGTAGATATTTTTTAAAGTGAACATGCATTTACATATTAAAATCTTGCTTTGGTCACCCAAGACTCTCTTGCTTTCTAATGTCTAATTCATTGTGATGCCCAGTTTAGAAGAGTTAGATGCTAGACCACGGGGAGGGGGGCAAGGAAGTCATTAGCACAGAAGAGATGGCTGGGGCAGATGACAAAGTTCAGAGCACCACATGTTGCGGTAGATGCCATGGGCTCAGCCCTGCACCCCACCCCCCGGGGCTGAGGAAGTACTGGAGGAAAAGTGCGCCCCTTCACCGGGCCAGGTCTGGCCCCCACCGTGTCTGTGACTTCAGAAGCCTGGAAAGGAGGTGCTGACTGGGCACAGAACCTGGTGGAGATTTTGCTAAATCAGCAAAACAATCCTTCCATGCCCATTTCAGATGGAAAAATCTGTAATTTTCCATTCACCTTGAAGAAGTGATGAAGTAATAATCCCTCCACCAAGAATTTGAAGACACGTCTTGGGAGAACGTTTAAACACTGAGACATTCGGTCCTGGGCATGTTTGCATCTTTCTTCAAGTGGGGGCAATTCTAGTCCATTCTCTTCTAAGACGGTTCGGTCTAGAACCAGTGTGGGTTGAGAAGGGGATTCCTTCCCGTAACCATGGTCACCAGAGCAGGCCGACTCAGTTCACAGTCACACTTTTCCCCATGCTTAGTGACTCCGTGGCCAAGGACTGTTTTGTTTTTCAAAGACTCTGAGCCCTTCACTTCCCACTAAAATTTATATGGTTTGCTAATTGCCTGCATGTCAGGAAGGGCGGGCTGCATGGGGAAGTCGCGCGGCTGCCCCCACCCCCAACATCTACCATCCGCCTGGGATCCGAGGGCCCTGGTGAGCTCTGGGCGCGGGGCCGGCCCCTGGGAGGCACAGAGTGCTGGCACAATGCTCCTTTTTCTACTCAGAACAAGTTTTGCTGGCTTCGGCATTTTAATTTAATGAAAGAGTAATAAGTCCAGAAATTCAAATTTCAGCACTGTTCTGTTCTTTTTTAACCACCAGGGGTAACAATAATCACTAGTTCTCCTTTAAAAATGTAGAATTCAGCTAAATTAAGTTCACAGACTTTTTCTTGGACTTATTTTAATTTGGCTTTAATGTTCTAAGTCTCAGTCTTGAAACATTTCTAGCTCTGGTTTCAGTTAAACTAATAAAATATTACTATATTAATAATTGCTGCCCACTTTATTAAGGGCTATAGACATCAAATCCTTTATATGCAAGAAGAGTAAGCCCTTGGGCTCTAAATACTTTTGGCAAATAAGTCCTTAAGATATAATTGAGTATAACATAAGGTCTGACTTAAAACATGAATTACAATTAAGGGCACCACTTCCATTTGTAAATCGTTCAAAGACTAACTTGGAAGATAATTCCCGTGCTGACATGGCGAGAGGGACCCTGAAATTCCAGGGCGTGTGTTGGAGGCGAGCTTAAAAACGCTTTGTGCATTGGCCAGGACCTTCAGTACTGACGAGCCATTTCATAGAAACCTGTCCTGTCCAAGGTGGTGAACGGAGGAGCCTGAAGGAAAGGGCACACTCCGTTAAAACGATTCATGAGCTGCCTTGAGAGGAAGACTACAGCTCGGGGACCACACCCAACCGTGGGTACGCTGGGAGCCCTGAGTGAGTGGTTCCATCTCAACCAGTAGTTTGCAGATGGATCAATTCTGAAAATGGAATTGATAAAGGGCTCAGGGGCCGGTTGGAGCCTGGGTCCCTCCCGTGAGCTAGCGGGACTGCACGGAGCCGCCTCTGTTGAACTGCGAGGGCTTGAGGCCAACTGCCAGAGGACGCCATGGTTCCTCCCGTTCTCCAAGAAATTACCAGGAAGGAAAATTAGATTTTGCGCACAAACTGCTGTAACAAGAGAGAGACTGTGGTCCTTGACAAAAGGAATACGTGAGTAAAGCACTGTGGATGTGAATTCCCTACTTAGGGGGAGGCATTTAATAAATGCAAACACCAATGGTGTACTTATAAGTGTACATGATGCTTTGATTCCAAGCTTTCTTAGTCCATTATTGTACTCAGATAGGTGATTAGAAGCATTGGTCTTTTAAATCTCATTTTCTCTTCTACCATTTCCCCCTCTCAATGTTTATTTTATAAAATTGTAGACTTGGAAGGCGAATCTTGAGGTACACGAGTCTTTTGGTTTGAGAAGCAGAGAGAGGGAGCGAGCGGTACAGGGCCCGCTAGCCTTGTACACACAGACACACGCACACGCATACATACACACATGTGCACAGATGCAGACATGCACGCACGTGTGGACGCACATGCCCACGGGCTGGTCCTCCCTCAGGGATGGAAGCTGACTTAGGACTGGCCCGAGGCTCACAGGCACCTGTCGGCGGGGTGGGGCATGGAAGCTGACTCAGGACCGGCCCGAGGCTCACAGGCACCTGTCAGAACTCCTCTTCTCCGTGGTTCCATTTACCACCAGGTCCCACCAGGCACAATGTTCTCATCATGTTCCACCCCTCGTCGCCTTGTTCCGTGTGGCCAGAAACGAACACGCACCCTGCTCAGCGCCCCGTGGAAAGGGCAGCTCCTTGTTTGAGCGTTCCCTCTACCTCGCCGTGATGGCTGCAGATGGACGTGTCAGGTCCCCGTGCGTCAGTGCCAGACCGATGGGGATGGCTACGTCCAAGGTTGGGTGAATTTGCCCTTCGTCCACAAGAGGCAAGGGGACAGAGCATCAGGACTGGCAGACGGCCAACAGACTCACTTCACCACAGGAGGGAGAGGGCAGAGTCCCCAAAAAAGGCGTGTGAAGTAAACCAAGTATCTGGTGTCCACTGCCCGTGGCACTTCGGTGGGCAAGGCTGGTCGAGATGCCAACTTCCCTGTTGGAACCGATTGCCCTTTTCACAGGGCATCTCGCCTTCCAGAGATGCGAGTCCCAGGCAGGCCGAGGTCAGACTCTGCGGAGAGGAGCAACACGACTTGGAACCTGAGAGCAAAACCGAGCTTGCGATCACAAACGTGCCCCTGCGGTTAGACGTCCTCGCGCTCTACGCCGTCATCTACGAAACGTCGCTTCTGGAGGAAACAAGGCGTGATCTTGTGGGCGCCAGAGGCCAGCCTCGCATTCAGCCTCGCCCTGCCCGCGTCTGCCCTGCTTCCAGGAACCTCTGAGTCTGGATCCTTCCTTTCCACAAGGCCATCTCTTACCCGAGGCAGAGGTAGAAAATGTGGCAACTGGACTCCACCCCCTCCCCCCAATTATAGGGTTTAAGAACCAGACGCTTATAAAATTTGAGCAGAAAATGCATTTCATCGTTTTTCTTGGCGCGAGAACAGCCAGCACTGGGCCCAGGCTCTACAGATTTGTACGTGTGGGTGGGGTCTCCGAGGTTAGGTCAGGACCTAATGGAACACATGGGAGAGTTTATGAATATACTGTGTCTGCGACACCCGTGTCTGTCTTTCACGTTGTTCTTCTCTCTCCTCTGTCCTCGTCTGCTGGTCTAAAGGTGGAAGCCTGGAGAAAAGCAAGCACCTCAGGAAACAATGAGCTACCCCGGCATCCAGTTCCTCCCTCTGTCTCACGCTCAGTTCTGAAGAGTTTATAAGGCTCGAGCATCCCAAGGAGCCGTGGATGGCAGCGTCCGCCCAGCTTTCTCCTCTGAAGCCACCACAGAGACCAAGGCCAATAAGCCTTCCCAAGAGATACTCCACACTTTAAAGCCTACAGAATCATGTTCTGCTTCTAGAAATTTTCAAACACACTGAAGTTCTTAAAAAGCTTATAAGAACACCCCCTGTGGCTCAGAGCACGCCCGGCCTGGGCCGCGGTGGTGCGGGGCGTGTGGTCCCTGGACGGCTGAGCGCGGCCGTGCACGGGGCGCTGAGGGTGCAGGAGGGGGGCCGGGAGGCAGAGGGGGGCGTGTTCCCATGGGAGAGCAGGACAGAGCGAAGGAGCGTCCCCGTCGTGTCCTCCTGTGGAGTCGGGATCAAGAGCGGGTCCCAAGTTATAAAGATCATCATTTCTGGACCTGCTCTGAGTCTGCTCTGCTCTTTCTTGGTGCTGGGAATAGGGGGGCCATCACGGCTGGGTCAGCCGCACTCCAGAACGGCAGCCTTCAAGCAGTTCCCTTCCAAGCAGCAACTGGGACGCCGCCCTTCGGGATTTGGGAAAGGTGAGCTCATGAGAGAAGGCGCTTAATGGTGTCTGTCACAGGGCAGGAGACTACTAAGTATCAGGTGGTGTTTCCCACCGTAAGTCAGATCCCAGTTACGGGTGCCTGCCGACCGCCCTGTCTCCGGCGCGGCACTGAAGAAAGTCCGTGCAGAGAACCCCCATGCGGAGTGTGTTTTAAATACCTAACTTACTGAGATGATGCGTGTGTTAAACTGAAACCGCCAGTATGCAGAGTGTAAATCTGTGTAACTTGCAAACAAACGGCTTTAAGTGTATCACCAACATGTTTAGAAGTTGAAGCAACCCCTGCCCCCACGTGAACACAGACACACGCGCGCGCGCGCACACACCAGTAGAGACACACACAGACACATACATGCGCACACACCAGTCGATGGATGAACCATGACCGACTGCACACATCTTGGGAGACTCTCGGCGGAACACACTGTGTCGAGCACAGAGCAAGTGAGTGGCACCGAGTGCGTCGTCAGAGAGATGGGCTATTACTCTGTCATCACGACGCCCGGGAGGTTAGTCCTGGGACAGCCGCCGGTGAGGGATCGGCTCGGTGCTGGGGTGGTTGCTCCGAGAGCGGACAGCCCCGCAGAGCCAGAAACCCTGCTCCTGGACGTGCCTCCTGCCAGAGTCGACAGTGAGCCACGAAAGGAAGCCAAGAGGCTGTGCCTTTTGTCTAGGTACTGTTGGGGCAGCTTACCTGGGTGCTGCACGTGGGATCGAGAACCTGGGAGGAGCAGCCGAGGCCGGGAGCACACGCAGGCCCACGGAAGAACGGAAGGAAGCGGCGGCGCACCATGGCTGGCAGTCCAGCTGCACGGGTGGGGCGTGCCGGGAGGCAGACAGGTCTGGCTCACGCCTTCCTTTGGCCTGTCCCTGGGGCGGTACGGTGACCCCCCTGTGCAGGGAGGGGGGCGTCCTTGGGACAAGGACTTCCACACTCTTGGAATTGCACTGTCCTCCTTAAGGTCAGCCTCTCCTGCACCCCCCACACCCCCGCCCCGCCCCCGCCCCCCACGCCATCCTCCGTCCCAACGTTCTCCCCGCCCCCCCAACTCCATCTGCCCAGTCTCCTTGTCCCTCCAAAGCCGGTGGTGCAGGACGGGGGCGCACACAGTCTCCTCTTGGCAAGAACCTGCTAGACACTCAGGCTGCCGGGAAGCACCGAGAGGCCACTTCTCTTTATGCAGTTACATCCCAGAAACAATGATCTCTGTGCCCCCAAGGAATGTAAAGGAAAAAGTCAACCTGTTTTGGACAGGCCATTGGCAGTACCTATGGTCACAGCAGCAGCATCTGGAGACATCTGGAAAACATCACGAAAACAAAAAAAAGAGGGCGCCTGGGGGGCTCAGTCAGGTAAGCGCCTGCCTTCCTGGGATCAAGCCCCGTGTTGGGCTCCCTGCTCAGTGGAGAGCCTGCTTCTCCCTCTCCCTCTGCCTGCCGCTCTGCCTACTTGTGATCTCACTATCTCTCTGTCAATAAATAATACAAATTAAAAAAAAAATAGTAACATAGTCAAAACAATGGCTGCCCACGGTTTGCGTTTCCTAGATCCCTCCCCAAACCAGGGCAAGCCCTGTCTTCACACAGGGATGAGCCAGGGGTCCAGGCAGGCCTGATCAGCTGGCTGCCGAGGTGGCCAGGAGCTGGCGGGAGTGAGCCGTGGAGGTGGAGACGCGGGGCTGGTTGTGGCCCGTGTCCCAGCCGCGCGCCCAGCCCTGCGCTCTCCTGGGCCATGGACACCCAGAGGACACCCGCCCTGCCCTCCGCGTTCCTTTATCTGCACACTGCCCTTTGCCTTTGAAATTCTGACCTTCCGCTGGCTGCAGTGATCATCAGGGTGAATTTTATTTGCATTTTAAATACTCTGATCTCGGGGCACCTGAGAGTTGCTGTTGGTTAAGCCTCCAACTCTCGGTTTCTGCTCACGTCTCGATCTCAGGGTCCTGGGACCACGTCCCGGCGAGTCTACTTGGAATTCTCTCTCTCTCTCTCCACTCCGCTCCCACCTCTAAAGTAAGTAAATCTTTAAACAAATAAACAACAATCCAGCGTAAGAAGATAAGGACTCCGAGGTCGCGTGTCTTTTTCAATGTCCTCTTGACAGTAAAAAGCCACTACTTCCTGGACCCGACAGAATGGGGAGGGCACAGGAAGGTGACCGTGGGGTACGGATGGTCTCTGGGCATCAGTGGGGCCGCGGCCCACTGGGAGCTCACGCAGGTGGTGGCTCTGGGGACTCCTGATGAAGGGACTGCGGCTCTTTCAGGGCTCGCACTTAGAGCCGTGCGGGCCACACACCGGTCAGGGAGGACGCGGGAGCAGAGGGAAGCCCTCAGGGGCCTCCCTATGGGGATGACACCCACCCAGGCAGCGGGCTCTCGTGTGGCGGGGCAGGGAGCGGGGACGGGAGGGCCACGCCGAGGGCACTGGGAACCGCGTGGCCCAGTTGCTAGGCACACGCGCTGGCCTTGGAAATGTCCCCCGGCTGCACCAGCGCTTTCTTCCTGCGCCGTGAAAGGCCCTTTCAGAGCCCAGGGCTCAGAGACACAGGAGAAGTGGGAGTCACTGCGTTCTCTGAATGAAATCAATGTCCCTTTTTCATTCCTATAAGGTTTGTGTAAATTCTCCTCGGTATGGCACCATTAGGATTCCATGGGACAGGCGCATACATTAGGCGACACTGTGTCCTTTTTGTGCTCTACACATCAGCTCTCTCCTGCCAGGGACAGAGAGTTTAAAAGCTTAAACAAAGTGGGGGCTCCTGCTGGGGAAACAGGCTGCAGCAGCCACTGAGGCCACCTTTGTGCTCAGGGGCCTCATTTGAATACGCAGCATGCTGTCCCCGGGGAGGGCAGATGGCCCCGAGCTCCAGCCCAGCAGAAAGAGAGACAGATAGAGCGCTTTATTCACTTGGGGCTTTCATGGCCCTAAAACATTTCTTGGGCTCCCAAAGTGCCCCACGGCACACAAATGCAGCCCAGGGGAGAGGCGGGCTATTTGTGTCTCTCCAACGCGCTGCTGCGTGGGAGAAAACGTCCAGATACTCCGTCTTCAGACGCGGCCCGCGGCCCACCCTCGCTCCAGGGTCCTTGCGGAGGACCAGCAGGGATGCACACTTTCACAGACGCCCAGGCAGTGGCCAGGAAGCACGGGGCAGCGTGGCTAGGGTGCGGGCCACGTCCCCACAGTGTCTCCAGCTGCGACAAGTCACCAGCACCACAGCGTGGGCTGAACAAGTGGTCAGGGAGATTCAGGACTGCCCATAACTTATCCGACTTGAAAGCCTTATTTCAAGTCTTATTATGCTCTCTCTCTGAGATTAGCACACTTGTGTCTTCCCGATGGCAGAAAGATGTGGATCTTTACCCTTGAGCCTGCAAGAGAATTTAAGTTTGATTTCAGCTCCCTTGATTCGGACAGAAAGGAGAGAGAGAGAGGCCATGCCTCTGAACAGCGGTAGAATCCTTAACTTACAGGAAGCCAAGCATCCGCACTGGTGGCGGTCTGCGGCCAGGGGCTCTGTTCTTCCTCCCACCACTGCCCACGTGCCTCTCTGACCGACATGCACCTGTGAAGCCTGAAAGACAGAAACTCCATGAATCACCCAATAGTCTATGTTTTGGGGTGTACTCAAGCAAGTTCATAAAAGGTCTTCTGGGAAGCAAAAGTATTAAGTGAAACATTGTGGAATGAAGGTACATGCAAAAAACTTTCCTGGCGAGTTCTTAGAGCCTCATTTACATTCCTTTTAACATAGAGAAGGGATTTTTCTGATCTCCGATTTTTAAAGATTTTACTTTTGGGGTTTGGATAAGAAGGAGGGGTTCATTTTAGAAAACTCATTGATCATTCAGTCACATCCTCAGAACTGTCCTCATCAAGAAAGAATGGAAAATCCAAGGAAATAAAACAATTAAAGGACTCATAACCCGCTTGATAATTACACAGGTGATGCCATTATTTTTATACTTGCAAACACATCATTCTTCCCTAACGGGTTCAAATGTATTTTGTAAGTAAGAACTGTGAGAGCAACCTTACAGTACAACCTTTAGACATCGAGTCCGGGCGATCGGGGGAAATATACACGGAGCTAGCCTTCTGCATTCCACCTGCACACGTAACATATGGAATGCCCGCACAGAGAGCCCTGGTTACGTATACGGTGTTTGCGTGTAGATCAAGCTACCCTTCACTAAAGTGCTATGCATATGGAATCCCATTCTCAAATGTGTCCACTCTGGCCCAACCCCATATTGATTCATCTCTATTTAGTGTTATCCTATGTGCACGTGGTGTGCATGAGATCCCGAGTTCCTTTCTCAGCCTCTCGTTAAATGTAGCACTGGAGAAGCTCCAGGACCTAAAGAAAGATGCTCCTTTGGCATGCGTTTTCGGAGAGGGCGTAAATCCCTTATAATGTATTACTTGAATCAAACGCTCGACATAATTTAACCCGGGCCACATTTTACCAGCGTGTAAGTTAATACCTGGGCGTAAGGTCATGTCTGCACACACTCTGTAAAGCAGACCAGCGAACAGCAAACAGAGCCCATACTGTTCCCTGCTGTCAGTCTTGGCAATGAATACAGATGGTTCATCCACGTCCGTCAGCCTGCGGCCTCATCAATCAGGTGGCAGAGGGAGCCCATCCAGGCGTCGGCGCGGGCCCTGCGCTGGGCGGGCTGTGCTCCCAGGGGTGGAGGAGGGCCTGGGGCAAGAATGGAGGGGGGGGTTCTCCTGGGATTTGCTCGTCCTGAATCAGATAACAAAGTCCAGAGGCATGGATACATTTGCAGTTCCCCGCAGGATTTGCTAGGGCGAGTGAGCAGGACTTAGCCTCAGTAAACTACCCACGGATATAAAAATCATAAATGTGGTCTCTATTGTTTCATATAGGGTGAGACATGGATTGAGGATTTTAATTTAATGACCATGGCAGACATGCCTCTTCTTGCTTCTTTCAACAAATAATCCCAAATCCATCAAAGGCATACTAACATGAATTAGTACAAAATTAATAGAAGAACACAGAAGAAAATTAACGGACTAATATATATATTTTGTAAAGATACATTCCAGAAGATGGAGACGACGTGGAAACATTACTGGAAGTGAGAAGGGATAGATGAATGGTGTCCCAGGCCCTGTTGCTATAGCCTCGCCACTCCATACTGGGGAAGGACACTAGACCGGGAAGGCTTGCCTCTGCTCCATGATGCCCCAGGGACTCAGGGTGACATGAGGGCTGGGGACCTGAGCCTGACTCTATGCGACCTCTCCCTGTTGTCGGGGTTTCTTCCCAACATGGCAGCCTCAGGGCAATCAGACTTCTCATCAGCACCAGCACTCCACCGTTGAGTCCTTGTCCTAACAAGGCTAAATTTGCATCCTTTTTTTTTTTTTTTAAGATTTATTTATTTGACAGACAGAGTTCACAAGTAGGCAGAGAGGGAGGCAGAGAGAGAGGGAGAAAGCAGGCTCCCTGCTGAGCAAAGAGACCCATGCAGGGCTCGATCCCAGGATCCTGAGATCATGATCTGAGCCAAAGGCAGAGGCTTTAACCCACTGAGCCACCCAGGCACCCCTGCATCCTCTTTTTTGACCGAGGCTTAAAGATCATGCAGCATCATGAATCCAAATCCATCATGAATCCAAAACCATAATGCATGGGTTTGGATTCAAGGGTGCAGAATTAGACCCTGCCTAATAATGGGGGTGGCCAAGTTCTGAAAGAGCATGTGGAATGAGAGATCACAGGTCACAGTCACCTGTTACACATGCTGAAGGATGGACTTCAGCAAAGAGTGTTGGAAGCCAGGGACTTAGAGTGGGAAGGGTAAGCTGTTATGAAGTTCATATTTTCTTGCTTCAGAGTCGGCTGGGCACAGGCTGTGGAGGCACCAGACCCTGCTAAATGCAGAGTGTAAAGGGTCTTGAAAAGTGGACCCAACTTTGTAAGAAGCATCTGTATCCCAAGACTCCCGCCGAAGCATATAGAGTCAGGGGCCACCTTTCTCCACCCAAGCAGCACAGAGGATGGAGATCCCTGGCATCCTTGGCCGGGATGGCAGTGGTCATGGATCTGTAAGCAATAGGAGATCAGAACTACACTCCGTGGTTGATTAAGATGGAGTTGGCATCTTAAACCATGGGGATCCGTGGACTCCTCTCCATGGGCTCTCCAGTATCAGCTTCCCTTCCCCAGAAGACACTGATGATTTCTATCTGAGGAAATCAGTTGGGAAAGGATAAATTTGCAAATTTGCAAATAGGAGAAATCAGTTGGGATATCCACACACCGACGTGCATATCTGGATATTCCTGGTGAAGCAGATCCATCTACCCTCCATCACCTCCAAACAGAACCACCAGACAACAGGCTCCCTCCATCCAGAGCCCAGAGAGACTTTTTCAATCTTGCTTTTAAATATGAATGGGGACCAGGAAGCACCAGACATTCAGAGGAAGCCAGAGGCCAGAACAGACAGGGAGGAAAGGTGAGTGTTACCAGGGCAGGGAAGAGAAGTGAGCTCCGGGGGATTCTCATCTCTAGACCAAGAACCAGATGCTGGGAAAATAAACACTTAAGAAACAAGAAAATATTCCAGGAAATTAATATATGTAAGCTATAAATGTGTGTATATGTGAATTATATATAATCTACAAATATGTGTATGTTTATCTATAATATATGAATTATACATATGTATGTAGACATTTTTTTGAAAGGATGGGAAAACAAAATGGACAAACTCTTTCATTCATTAGAACAAAAGACAAAGAGATGGAACATGAGAGAAGAAAGGATAGGAAAGCCGGAGGATCAGTCCGTGAGTTTCACTACCCAACTAATCAAAGATAAAACCAAGAAATGGAGGGTAGGATATAAGAACATTAAAGAAATTACACCATTCTTTCAGATTCCACATGAGGATGCCATTGACCACTCAAGATAAAGAAAGACTGAAAGATAAATTAAAAATAAAAATAAGAAAACCTCAGACACACACACTGTTAGGAGATTTCAGAGAGAACAAAGAAAAAGGTCTAGAACATTCCAGGTGTGGAAGTGATGATCAAGAAAAGATCCTCATTCTTGGACGAAGAATGAGTATGAGCAAGGGTTGAGTGGAAATCCGTACTTATCTAGAATTCCAGCAGCAGAAGTCATCAAGTGTGAAAGGGAAGTAAAGACACTTTCAGGTATTTGCAGTCTCAACCCATTTATTGAGAGGCACTCTTGCGCAAAGTCTGTGGAGTACTTGCTCCACAGGAACAAGACACGGATTAAGGAAGTGGAAGACCAAACTTCAGAAAATGGGGTCCGACGCAATGTGGGAAGGAAGCAGAGATCACACGGGAAGTCCCAGGGTGGTGTCTAGAATGGGTCAGGAGAGCAAACACTCTAGATGGGAGCAAGGAGGCGGATGGTTCCAGGGTCACAAAGGAGAAAAAAAATGGGACTGTTATTTAAAAATCTGTTTTGAGAGAAATTTTCCAGATGTGAACATGCTGTACCTGCACAAAGACCTGCATGTGTCATACACTTCTCCCCCCTTCAGAATACTCTTCCATTTCCTTGTTGCGTCCAGAGTCAATGAGAACCAGTCCAGAACAATGATGCCTACTAGCTGCCCGAAGTCAGCTCTGATAATTCCTCAGGGAGGTTCAGTTCAACCACCACAACCCAGCTGTGTAAATCCTTCAACATATTCTACCTTCCCCACGCACCACTGTCAGGTAGGTTCCCCCGGAATTTTGTTTTCAGACAGTCTGAACAACAGTGAGAGAGCATGCACCCCTTGTCCACATACCGGTTTCTGGCTCTTCCAGAGAAGTATACTGAGCCCCCAAATTCAAGGGTGGTGTGCCCATATCCACACAGTTCCTCAGCAGAAAGACTAGAATTTGATAGAGCTTGCCAGACCAAGGCCTGGATCAACCCTCTTCATTAGCTTTAAAGTGATAGAAATGCATACACACACACACACACACACATACGCACACACATAGATATGATAGAGAGAGAGAAGAAGAGAAAGAGAAAGATCCTGTTGTAGAAACTGGTTTTCCCATTTTCACTCTTTTCAAGATTTCTTTCGTTTGCCTTTCACTTAAATGTAACTTCGACTTATTTTAGAAAAAGGCAGTAACCCAATGTTCATCAAAACCACTAATCGAGGAGCTGTAACTGTTAGAAGACAATCTAACTGGTGGGGTGATGCTGCTCCCTGGGCTCCCCCTTCCCGCTCTCGTGGCCCTGTGGCACTTTTGAGTTCCTGTCAATCCAGGTTTTTCAAAAGACCCTGAATTTGGTAGTGTTGGTGATGGTGGTTGTTTTTAGGACTTTTGAATTTTCCTACTAAATACAAATACAATTTCAAAACATCTCAATTTGGTTTTAAAATAGTGTATATTGTGGGTTCTGACATTTCCATGGGCCCCTTGTGGTCAGTGCTCCCCTAGTGGAGTTTGGTCTGCTATGCACAGCCCATCCCCCCTGCCCATGGCCCCACCCTGTGCCACTGGGAACCACCCCTCCCAGCTGTGAGCACTGTGGGACCATAGGAGGGACACCAGGTGGGGGGCCCAACTTGGTCTCTGGGCTTCCTTCCGCCAGGAGACCCCACCAGCCCGCGCTGGGATTCAGAGAGCCAATGTGGCCAACAGGCCTCCTGGAGGCCCCTGGGGACTGCAGTGGGACCACCATCGGAAGCTGGAAATGAAGGCCTCGGTGACCCTGGCCTGTGAGGAACCAGGGCTACACGAGCTCCCATCCTTTTCCGTCTCCATCCAGAATGAGCTGGAGTTTCTCATGGCAACTCTGCGAGAGCACACAGAGCTCCACAGATCCTCCTCCCTTCCATTGCCTTGGGCCTCTGTGTCCCTGGAACAGGAGAGGGGTCACCTGTGTCCAGCCAGCACACGAGAAAATGCCCCAGAAGCAGAATCAGAAGCATGAAGTTGGATTTAGGTTTTTGGTCCATTTCCCCCCTTAGAGAGGAGCAGAGGCCTAAATCTTCTGGTGAGGATGGGCTCACCAGCTCCTGTGGTGCTGCATCACCCACCTTTGGACAAAAGAAGGCCCTGTTGTCAGTCCCATCTGGTTCTGATCCAGCTCAGCCCGTCTTTAAGAGTTTCCTTGTTTTCCTGTACGAAAGATGTCCCATCCTCGTGTTGTGAATTACCTTTCCCACACCTGGAATCAGCAGTGTCAGCAAGGACCCTTGCTGCGGGTCCGGGGGCAGGATTGCCAGGTCACCGCTGGGGGCTAGGTCCGCTCGTGGCCGTCCAGCTGGTGTCACGCCAGCACTTTCCGTTCAGACTGACATTGCTTGAAGTAAGAGAAAAACTCATTCCTAAGAATATCTCCAGTCCAAACGTTGTATTACAGGACTGGATGTTGGATCTCATACTTCCATTCATTTCCTCTTTACTACAGATGTAATTTCTGTAGCACTAATCTTATTACACAATCGTTTTATTCTACAGCACACAAAACACACACACAACAACCGTATGGTTATGGAACCAACCACTCAGGCAGTGAGGGTCATTAATTTTCTTTGCATCTCATTATGAAATAATTGGAATATTACATTTTATGAGGTGGACATTGTCAGATTCTTGGTAGGTTGCTTTTGATTCCCTTTAATTTGATAATACATGTTAATGCCTCCTTTCAGGGTTGTAGATTTGAAACTTCATAAATTAATTTCATGAAACTGTCCAGATTTGTGTATTTATTAAAGCATGTGGTCCACAGCGATGACTATTGAAAGGGTCTTTCCAGACTAAGTACTTGACCTTACTATTTTCAGTGAAATAAAATGACAATTATGAGAAAGAATATAAAAAATAACATTACATGAAATGGACAGTCCCAAGACACCGTGATTAATCCTTGCCATTATACTTTGGATAAGTGGATTATTCTCCTTAGATTGAAGGAAAGAGACCAGTGGAAAGCTGGGATTTTTGGATGACTCAGTATGATTTCCATTCTTGGCCTTAAGTATGTCCAAATGCCCATTCATCATTTTCCAGTGCTGTGTGTGTGTGAGTGGGAGTTCTGAACTTTTGCAATTTGCCTGACCAAACTGTGATTGGTCTTCTAACCAAGCATGTCATCGGACTCGCCTGCCCAGTCTGGGGCCACCTGCCGGTCCTGAGAGATCAAACCATCTCCAGAAAAGTCTGAATGTGTGAAGTGCTCTCACAGGTGATTCTAGGAACTCCTGCCTTAGGGACGAAAGGTTTTGTTTTGATTCTTCAATGAATGTAAAATATCTCTCCAATATTTAGAGATTTCAAAATCAACCGTTCTCTTTGAATAACAGGACATCGGGCTCTGTCTGTCCACTTTGGTAACACACACTAATTCTTGTTTGAATTCCACCAATATGTTCAATAAGCCTTAGTCTGTGGGATTACTGCGGTTCTCAGCGTATTGGCCTCACATTTGGGGCTTGGCAGTTGTATCATGCATTTGGCCTAGAGTTTCCTAAATTAAAAATAAGGTGCAATGCTTCGGTGGAATGGCCTCCTTCTGATATGTTTGGCTTGCTGTAAAATTAAGAACCTAGCACTTTCTCCCTTCTTCCGTCAGTGCCCCAAACTGTACCAGTTGTTACTGAGTGCCCTGTAACTCTATTTCCAACAAAAATTACACAGATATTTCTGTCTAGCTACATGTCCTGCAGGGCTGTTCCGTGGTCTTCCGATCAGTAAAAATGTAATAACATTTTCACATAGTCAATATTTAATTCTGTAAATGCAACTGGTGGTTGTAATCGAGGTTATTAACCACACGGTGATTTATGATAGAGGGCAGACAGCGCCGGGGGAGAGCCGTAGGAAGGTCCTCTGGTGACAATAAAAAGGTTATAAATTTCATAGCTCTGCCCAAGAAATGTATTTATATCCTATATTAAGAATAGCTTTTTATAAATTTTAATGATCCATGTTATTAATGGGGCTGTCATCATCACTGCCTATATGAGACTACAGTCCTTGTTTTTTTTTTTTTTTTTCTTTTACTTTTCCATCAGCTGAAGGTCTTGCAGGAAAAAGAGAGAGAGAGAGAGCGTTCTTATTAGCAATTTGCCAAAAAAAAAATCCTTAGGAGTCATAAGCCTATCATTGTTTCCCTGGACTGCAAAGCCTGAGAGCAGTGGTTTGCATAAAGTTTTATGACCAAGGAAAGGTTGGCCTAATTGGATAGAGCACAATTGGTGCTCTATCATGTTTACAAAGGCCGAGTCAATATGCAGAAATAGAACCAAGGCCATATCAAAAAGAGAAACTTAAGTACGAAATGGTTCTTCACATTGGCTCCCTGTTCCCTTGCTGAGAGCCCGTCGGGTTTCCAGCAAAACATGCGAGTACACGCATGGACGCTCAGCCGTAGCTCCACACGCGTGTGAGGAGAAGCACGCCCACATCATCCCCTCCATGACTTCCTGGCGCAGGTGTGCGGGATGAGAGGACTCCATCCTGGGGGGCACGGTGCAGTCTCTGTGGGTGAGGTGCGCTCCGCTGGTGGGGTTTGGCAGTTCTTCCTCCATTCAGAGACCATTTGTCAAAACCAGATGTTTACAACCCCATCCTAAAGAGTCAAAGCAGGTTTTGGAAATCAATCCAAAGACTTTTCCTACAGACAACACTATGCAGCTGGGGAAAGAGGCGTCTGCAGGCACATGTGTTAATGCCATCCACACCATACTTAGCCACCAAGGTGACGAGGGCACGAGGATGGTGGTTGGCAGAATTCCAACAGATGAGCAAGCCAGAAACTGTCCGATGTGGACCTGGGCCTTGTTCTTTATGTAGGATAATAAATTATTTCACTGCAACTTCATTCCAGGGAAAGTTTCGGGTGAGTACATTTTTTAAATGATTGATTTATAGGTCATTAATTAGTTCTTTTTCATACAGATGACACAAAAAGTGTTTGAAATCTTTATCTTGTGATACGTAAAATTTTGAACAGATGGAAAAATTATGTCTGTGTTTTCAACCGGAAAGAACAGATTCGAGATATTAGTGAAGACAGTGTTTGTTTTGATGCCAGTACCATGCTGTCTTGGTGATCACAGCTTTGTAGTAAAGCTTGGAATCAGGTAACGTGATGCCCCCAGTTTTATTTTTGTTTTTCAATATTTCCTTAGTGATTCGGGGTCTCTTCTGATTCCATACAAATTTTAGGAACATTTGCTCCAGCTCTTTGAAAAATACCGGTGGAATATTGATCTGAATGGCATTAAAAGTATAGATTGCTCTAGGCAGTATAGACATTTTAACAATGTTTATGCTTCTGATCCAAGAGCATGGAATGGTCTTCCATCTTTTGTGTCTTCTTCAATTTCTTTCATGAGTGTTCTGTAGTTCCTCGAGTACAGATCCTTTACTTCTTTGGTTAGGTTTATTCCCAGGTATCTTATGGTTATTGGTGCTATAGTAAATGGAATCAATTCTCTAATTTCCTTTCTGTGTTTTCATTGTTAGTGTATAAGAAAGCCACTGATTTCTGTACATTGACTTTGTATCCTGCCATGTTACTGAATTGCTGTATGAGTTCTAGTAGTTTGGGGGTGGAGTCTTTTGGGTTTTCCATACAAAGAATCATGTCATCTGCGAAGAGAGAGAGTTTGAGTTTGACTTCTTCATTGACAATTTGGATACCTTTTATTTCTCTTTGTAGTCTGATTGCTGTTGCTAGGACTTCTAATACTATGTTGAACAAGACTGGTGAGAGTGGGCATCCTTGTCGTGTTCCTGATCTCAACGGGAAGGTTGCAAGCTTTTTCCCATTGAGGATGATATTTGCTGTGGGTATTTCATAGATAGATTTTATGAAGTTCAGGAATAAAAACAGACACATAGATCAGTGGAACAGAGTAGAGAGCCCAGATATGGACCATCAACACTATGGTCAAATAATCTTCGACAAAACAGGGAAAAAATATACAGTGGAAAAAAGACAGTCTCTTCAATAAATTGTGCTGGGAAAACTGGACAGCTATATGTAGAAGAAAGAAACTCGACCATACTCTTACACCGTACACAAAGATAAACTCAAAATGGATAAAAGACCTCAATGTGAGACAGGAATCCATCAGAATCCTAGAGGAGAACATAGGCAGTAATCTCTTCAATAACAGCCACAGCAACTTCTTTAAAGATATGTCTCCACGGGCAAATGAAACAAAAGTGAAAATGAACTTCTGGGACTTCATCAAGATCAAAAGCTTCTGCTCAGCAAAGGAAACAGCAAAACAAAGAGGCAACCCATGGAATGGGAGAAGATATTTGCAAATGACAGTACAGACAAAAGGTTGATATGCAGGATCTATAAAGAACTCCTCAAACTCAACACACACAAAACAGATAATCATATCAAAAAATGGGCAGAAGATATGAACAGACACTTCTCTAATGAAGACATACAAACGGCTATCAGACACATGAAAAAATGTTCCTCATCACTAGCCATCAGGGAGATTCAAATTAAAACCACATTGAGATACCACATTACACCAGTTAGAATGGCCAAAATTAGCAAGACAGGAAACAACGTGTGTTGGAGAGGATGGGGAGAAAGGGGAACGCTCTTACACTGTTGGTGGGAATGCAAGTTGGTGCAGCCACTTTGGAGAACAGTGCGTAGATTCTTCAAGAAATTAAAAATAGAGCTTCCCTATGACCCTGCCATTGCACTCCTGGGTATTTACCCCAAAGATACTGATGTAGTGAAAAGAAGGGCCATCTGTACCCCAATGTTTATAGCAGCAATGGCCACGGTCGCCAAATTGTGGAAAGAACCAAGATGCCCTTCAACGGACGAATGGATCAGGAAGATGTGGTCCATATACACTATGGAGTATGATGCCTCCATCAGAAAGGATGAATCCCCAACTTTTGTAGCAACATGGACGGGACTGGAAGAGATGATGCTGAGTGAAATAAGTGAAGCAGAGAAAGTCAATTATCATATGGTTTCACTTATTTGTGGAGCATAACAAATAAGATGGAGGACACGTGGAGACAGAGAGGAGAAAGGAGTTGAGGGAAATTGGAAGGGGAGGTGAACCATGAGAGACTATGGACTCTGAAAAACAATCTGAGGGGTTTGAAGTGGTGGGGGGTGGGAGTTTGGGGGAACAAGGTGGTGGGTATTATGGAGGGCACGTACTGCATGTAGCACTGGGTGTGGTGCAAAAGCAATGAATACTATTACGCTGAAAAGAAAGAAAGAAAAAAAAACAAACAGACAGTGTTTGTTTTCTGAAGGGTGTTTCTAAGAGTAATTTAGGTTTTGACTGTGATTTTTCCTGCCTCCCATCTTTGTTACCTAAAAGAAAATCTAATCACTAACCATGAAAGTGATTTGTTAGAATTTGACCTCTGTTTTATACACACATTTCTCTTTTCCTCACTGTTAACTTTAAACTTAAGATAAGGTGTGGGAGAATTGGGATCATTGAAAACACAAGGTTTCCTTTTCTTCTCTTTTTTTTTTTTTCCTGTTTTCCTTAACTTTTCCCCTTTTTCTTCTCCCCAACCTCCCAAACTATGAGAAGTACAGCTGACTGTGCCTGGCTGTCTGGGCATGTCTCCATGCGACCTTCAGGACAGGTAAATACCTCAAGGTTCACACCTGCTTCCTACTTATTAACTCCCACCCCACCCGCCTGCATAAGGTGCCTCATGACCTTTCATCTCATCTAATGAAGGAGACTTTTTTGCGTGTTCAACAAGCCTTCTCTCAGAGCCCCCTGCTTTCCAGGCTTGCTGCTGGCCCCTGGAGCTCAACCCCCACCATGGCCTGGCCCTTTCCCTCACCGCGGCCACAGGGAAGTCAGGGTACCGGATGCCGTGGTGTCTGTCTGTCCTCTGAGCTCATGCTTTCATCCACGGGTTTCCCCCAAGAGTCCCCACATTAAAAAAGCAGGGAGAGCAATTAGGAATTTATTGGTGACTTTATGAGGTTTGAGAGAGGGAAGGGTCCACTTCCATGCCCGGAGCCGTGGTGGAGAGGCTCAGTTAGCTCTGACCCTTGTGAGTGCACCAGTCATTCTGAGGCTTGGGTGAGGTCCATTACGTTTGATTTCTCTCCACGTGGGACTCAAGCAGACTCGTCTCAATCCTCCTTCCATAATTCTTTACCCCCACACCACCGCCACAGCACCCCCACACCACCGCCACAGCACCCCCACTCGCTAACTTCCGTCCTTTCCCCTGAAACCTAAGTTCTGCGAGCAGTCAGGCTTGCACGTTCAGTCTGAAGTCCGGATTCGTTTCTTAAGCCATCCCACCAAATGTACACAACACTGTCTCTAAGCGTGCCCTTGTAAGGCCTGCTTGGGCACACCCCAAGAGAATAAGGCTTCCTTGGTGCTGCTCCCCAGGACCTATATGCCTGTGAGCCTTCACAAGGAGCCTCCCGCCCAACCACCACCACGTCAGTGTTCTGCTACCTTCCCCATCCCAGCCCAGGATGAGCCACGGCACAACAGCCCTTCATGGATTTGTCTTACTTCTCAGCTGAGCTAACGTGCCAGTGGGATTGTGTACAGCACTTTCTTACTTGAACCTGGAGCCAAGACGATGAGCAGGGAAATCAAGAGCGGCAAGTAGCTTAGAAATGCTGAAGGTGTGGCTCTGCCTGGAGGCTGTGAGGACGCGCCTGGTCAGCCAGCTGGCTGAGGAATGAGGGGAATCTTCTTTTTCTCGTTAGTTTCTTGGAGTTGGGTTTCAGATTCTTTACTACCCCCCCCCATTATGTACAGGCTAAGTGGTCTGAAATATTTTAATATTTAACTAGTTGAATATACTGAAAATTAAAGGAATACTACAATACCTCTGACACCTGCAACACACTCTGTATTTAATTATTAAAGCAAACAGGGCAACATGATTGCTATGTCTGAGTATAGAAACGTGCCTGAGCAAAATATAGCCCGTCACAATGACTCCATTTTTTAAATTACTATTGCATTTGTTACACCTGGTTCGATTATTATCCTTGAGTGAGTTAACAAGAACTGATTATTTACTTTTGGGCAAAGATCAGATTCCTCTAACGATCATTCAGTTTTCAGACAGTACGTTTTTCCAACAATAATGCAATCATCACACCATGCCTCCTTATGTCCGTGATCTCACTTGGTCTAGAAATGTTCCCTATTTCCTCCCCCTCACCCTGCTTTTCCAATGATACAATCCAGCTGTGGGACACCTGTGTCCCATCTTGTGTGTTTCCACAAGATGCCACTTAACCTGTGACTCTCTCCCCTGCATTCTCCACTAAAAGCTGAAGCCCTCTGCCAGCTTTGCCCTCCATGTTGCACAACACTGGGCCCATAATGCTGAGGGCAGCTCATCGTTGGTGATGCCAACCTTGGAAGGTGTAAGAGCCTGACCTCTCCGTTGCAAGTGCATTTTTTTTTTTCCATTAGCTGCTCCTCAGTAATGGTTTTGTATTCATTGGCCAGCTTTGTCTGCATCAGGTTGTTTTTTGAGAGGTTTACAGCATAGGGATTTTTAAATACTTCCATTATTTTTTATTGCTTAGAGAGCATTCTTGTATGAAGAATCTTCCTTCACTGGCGGGAGCAGGAAGACAAGTGCGTCAAGATCTACGGTTAGAGCTTCACCTTTGATTACCAATTTTCACGGCGGGGTTTTGCAATAGTAAAAGCCAGAGTGGACAAATGGGTTCCCCTCCTCCCTCTCTTTCTCTTCTCTCATATATAATGCTTCAAATGATTTTTTAAAAATATCATTTGCATTTATTGTATATCTTGGGGCCAAAGTCATTTTCATGTGGGCACTTGTCATCCCCTCAATCTTGCTTCAGTGGAAGGTAGGCTGGCATTAGTCTTTCGGCATAAGATATCCAACCTTGTTTTGTAAATTGCTTGCCTCAGACATGGGACCATCCACTTCTTCAAGGAGCCCCGGTTCCATTTATGACGGCGAGGGGTGTGGGAGACGGGTGTTCAGAAACCAATGGGTAGGGGCAAGGTATGGCTGTGTCATCTGGGTACCACTATTTCTAGACCTCTCGCTGTACAGAAAGTAGTAAAATGAAAGTAAAATTATGAGTATATATTAATATTTTCAACCATAATCAAGGTGACAACACTTCTATAAATGCCTTGGATTTTATATTGATAACTTTTTTTCCTTTAAGCTAAAAGTCATGGTTTCTAATACTAGTATATTTTTTGTCTGCTTTATCCAAAATATGTGAATAGTTGGAAAAATCATATACCATTGTTATTATGTTCATTAAAGCCAGTGAGTAAGATTTAAAACATTTTTTATCCCTTTTTTGTCCTTAAATTCAGTTCCACAGAAGACGAAGCTGGTCGCACGATGTTCAGATGGCATGTGGATCTCTTCTCTTCTCTGAGTGGTCATACCGTCAATCCAACATGTTGTTGGGTTTATATATATGTTTGTTTTAATTTGGAGATTATTTTTCCCTCTTTTTGTTTTAATTTGTGGACTACCATATATTTGCATGGCTTAAGTAATAAAGTTGTCTAAATAGGGGTGCTCAGACACCTCATAGAAAACAGTCCTCTCCAACCAAATCCCCTAGCTCCTGGTTGATCATCTCAACATCTCTCCCTATCTTCGGCAGATATTAGCAATCTCCAGATTATTCTGTTCTTGGATTCAGATTTTTCATTTCATAGATACTGGAGTGGAAAAGTTGGCAGTCAAGACATAAGACGTCAGAATCAGACAACTTCGGCTTGAGTCCTGATTTACCATTTACCAGCTGGGATTCCCAAACTCCCCGAGAGCCTCAGCTCCTTCTCTGCAAACTGGGAATGATGAGATTTACCCCCCTGGGTTGTTTTGATTATTAAGTGAGATAGTTTTTAGAGGATTTAGAATAGTCTCTGGATACAGTGATTACTCAATATTAGAAGCCAGTATTACCCTAACACAGTGGTTCTCAACTGGCCTTGGATGAGGGACAATTTCGTCCTTGAGCAGACACTTGGCATCATCTGAAGACAGTTTCAGTTGTCACTATTGGATTGGAGGTGCTATTGGCACCTCGTGAACAGAGGACAGGGACAAGGCTAAACTTTCTACAACACACAGGATGGAACCCCCTACAAAGATTTACATGACAGAAAGTGTCAATGGTACTGATATTTGATCACAGAGTGAATCATTTCTACAAAATATTACAATAAATATAAAACAACAATTCCAATCAATAAATACGGATGTGTTTCTGCTTTTATACAATTTAACTCATTACAAAATAATTACTAATAAATATAATGAAGTCCTTTTCTTGCCTCATTTGTTTATCTATATTCAAGAAGATACTTTAATATCCCTCTGTCTGGCAGTAGTCACTACTGGTGCCCCCCTGTGTCTCTCAGACTGGACTTGGCATGAGAATATGATTCTGAACATTTCCTTTATTAAAAATAGAACCCATTTAGGAAATACTTGCTCTTGGTAGAATAAGCAACTTTAAAATCAAGTTGGTTGCACCCAGTTCTCTTCAAGTCAGAAGGAGAAGCATGTGTGGAGTAAAGAACATGGGATACAAATGTTTCACTTGTTCCCAAAGCTAAGTCATAGTTTTTTATGAATCCAATTACTTCACAAGAAGGCCAATAATTAAAGGGGGTTATGGTTCTCTTCCATGGAAATAAGCAGGAAAAGAGTTATTTCAACTCTTTAAGCTTTGTTTTTTTAAATAATTTCTTTCTACATATTCTGAGGATTAGAAAATGATATATTTTTAAGAGAAAAAGATTGGCAGGACTATAAAAGACTTATTTCTTTTAAGTGTTTAGGATTAATATGATGGGCAGGAACAGTCGGAATTTTGGTGCAAAAATATGAGAATTCGGATTTCGGGGTAAATGAAGACTGTCGAAGATCCCAGACCACAACATAATGTAGTTTTCACATCAGTTGGGAGAGAACTGTCATGTTGATGGTAGTACCAGGAAACTATGGGTTTCAGTTGAAAGAACTATAGTTTCGGAACTAGGTTTGGGCTCAAGAGTCAGACTTTCTAGATTCCAGCTACGTGGCCTGGAGCCAGGGACAGAAACTGCTTTGAGCTTGGATTTCTTTGTAATATGGAGAACACCCTGCTAATTGCCTTTGCCTATGAGTCAACAACTTGAGGAAAGCATCTAGTATAGAAACATGCATACAGCTGGTGCTCAAATAAATGTTTGTTTCTTTCCTACAGCAAAATATAAACAAGCTAGAATAGTGATTTATAACACAGAGAATCAGATACACTGCATTTACTCATACAATATTGAGTATTCGCTGTATCCCAGTGTGTGCCTTCAGATAAATTCCGGCGTCCCCGGATCACCAGAAGGATTAACATGAAGTAAATGGGATATGTCTCAACCTACCAGAGGCAAGGTGTGCAGGCTTCCATGAGCACCTACCTCACCCTTCTCCATGGTTCTTGAGCTCTGAAGTTAGGTGTCATACCTGAGCGCATAGACAGTTAGTACAGGGCTAGATATGCTTTTTTTTTTTTTTTTCAATTCCTGTTGTGATGTTGTGAAAACTATGTTGAATGAACTCATGAAGTCGTTAAGAAATGTAATGCCCTATGGGAGTGCAGCAAACTTCCACTGTGCTAACAAGCAGAGGTGATAACAGTCCTAGGTCCTCACCCCAGGTGCTCTCCGGAAGACCGGTCTTGACGAGGAATCCTTCCACACATCAAGGGACAGGGAGACGTGACCAAGCAGAGCTGTGTGAATGGTAGACTCCAGGAAAGAACCTCAAGGACCTACGAAGGTCAAGAGGAAGGAAGGCAGACCTGAGGGCCTGCTGAAAAGGCCACGTGGCCAGGGGACATGAAGGCGTGGTGCTGCGAGATGAGCGAAGCCGCGGCACCAGGCACTGACACACACTCACGCTGCCCCAGAATTAGGTTGGGAAGAGCGGGAACAAAGACATAGGGAATGGGATGTTCCTCATGATCGATACGACTTTCTGATGGCAAACTGGACACCAGCGTCTTGTGGTTAGGAAAGGTGTGACAATGCTAGGAAGGGACCTTTTCTATCTTTCAACCAAGAAGTCATAAAATTTATCTTAATTGTGTAATGACTAAAGTCTCAGAGCGGAAAAAATATTCAATGGGAACTTAATATAGTTCTCATGTATGTTTTCATTTGTTTGTAAATCCCTACTTTCTTTTACTTTGGAAACTCATATTTTCTATACTTTGAGACATGAATTTAAATGTTTAAATATTCAGTAGAATATATGTTAAAACATTCACAGATATTTCAGACTCCTTTCCTTCCTTCCTTCCTTCCTTTAAACATCCACAGATATTTTGATGTGCTTCCCATTCACTGAAGCAGCAGGCCACTGTTAACTAGGAGACCCTCTGTTCATTATAGCCTTGGTCTGGGATATCACATTAGGATGCTCTGGGCTAATAGTATTTCATCCACTGGGAGGGCATCACAGTAAAGCCACAAGGAAAAGACTCTACAACAACCACCCAAGGAAGGAATTACAAAGTTCCTTCAGAAGGAGTGAACAAGATGCCTCAAACCCTCCTGTGTTTTCTAGTGTGCATCCACCATATCATACCCATCCCCAAAGAGGAAAAAGGCCCCTTCCCAGCCCTGGAGAATCGATGCTGTGCACCTATGTCTGCTGCATCAGTGATGTAGACAGAGTGGGATTTTTATTATTTTATCTCTGACCTTAGTTTTCTGACCAGTTTTGTGTTTGTATTTTCTTCTGGACATACCTGCCAATGGGGTTCTGGGTTCTCTAGGGGCAGTGAGACGTCACTGTTCCACACCCCTGGAGGGTGCCTGGTCAATAGTCTTCAAGTCTTGCATGTTTAGTAAAACATTTTATCTGTATTAATTCAAAAGATATCCTTGTTTTTTCCCCAAAATATATTGATATTCAAGGCAGTTAATTCCACTTTCCAATTAAGGAAAATATTTTTGTTTTAGCCTGGTCAGTTGATGGGAATATCATCCAAGCCACATTTCTTTGCTTACCTGTAGGAACGAATGCTAGGACAACCCTTGCCTCCCAACCACATGGAGCGGGCTGTGCTGTGCCTGCTGGGTGCCCTATAAATATTTGTTGATTTGATTGGAGCCCCTGGTAAATAAATATACTTTCAAGACTGGAATGATTCATATGCCCTAACATGAACAGGCTTCAGTTTAGAAAACAAAGGCAGAGAAAAATGAAAATAAACACAACGTAGACAGATTTTAACCAGAGATTTCAAAATGCACAGTAAGTAGTAATCTGTCGCCATCATCTTTGCGATGACATTTCTTCGGAGGTCAGGAGGGACTCACATAAAGGAATACAATTTGCCTCCCATCCAGTTCAAGGTTCTGAGCAAAACAGTTAAGACCTGGAACTGGGCAACGTGCCAGCACTGCTGGTGAGTCTCAACTTCCTTATAAAAACTGTTCACAGAGAAAGGTACCAAATAACTCAATGCCACTCTTAAAATGTGCACTCAGCAGCTCCATCCAGAGTTTTAATGAATGCCTCATCCATGCTCACGACCAAGGAGGAGCTCCCTGGTAGCTCAGTAATGTGCTCTGTGAGGCCGGCAAGGGAAATGACTCATGGTACCTCCATTTGAGGGGCTGTTGGCCCACAGCGCATTCGGACCAGAAGACCACACTCCGCAGGTGACCACTGCGAGGGAAGATGGGTGTATTTCACTCTTTGACACCAGATACTCTGACACTTTCAGTACTCAATGTCAGAGATGGCTTGTGCACTGATGAAGAGAGAGTCCTGGTGATCATCGTGGTCAGTCCTGCTGATGAGCCCTCACCGGTATCACCTATGTTGAAAACCCACCCCTAGCCGTGTCCCATGGTTTCCCATTCCAAAGTGATATTCGTGTTTTAGTTCTTCCTTGGGTGGCCACCCCAACAGACCTTCTGCAATCCCACTCACTCATTCCCTTTTTTCCACAACATGTACCCCCTCCTCCTGCTCATATTCCAACTCCTCTCTCCACCTACCCAGTGCAATGTAGTCCGCTCAATACTCTGAAATATTTCACTGAACTACTTTGCACAAATGCTGTCACGGAACTGCACAGCTCCAAGAAGAATGTATCTGTCGAGCATCCATTAACAAAATCAATGTTATTGAAGGCATGCGTATTGAAAAGATTTTGGCAACACGCTCCACTCTTGCATGAACAGGGAGTGAGAATTCTATAACTTATACCCTCAGGAATGGTGCCTGAAGTTTAATCCCTAAAGAGATTTATGCCCCGCTATTGGACCAAATAATTTTGTATGGCTTTGTGCCAACCCTATAGATAATAGAAAATTGTTTCCAGAATGTAGTTACATCAACCATGAGCTTTAACAGGAGCAAACATTTTGTGCAAATTGTCATCAGAGAACTTCAGAAAGTAAAGAGCTGGCTGAGACTCCATCATGAGACCATAGTGCGTGTTGTGCGAATCCTGTGGACATTGTGTTCTCCCTTACCCTATAAATGAGGTTGTATGGGATTACCAATATCAAGCATTTTGGAAAGTATTCAAATGAGAAATACCAATGAGAAACGAAGAGTTAGCAGAACAAATTGGTTTCGGTTGGTCATTGCTCCATTGTGTGGTAGAATAGGTGGGAATATTTTACAGGGATAACACATTCTGGGACGCACCTTGAAGGAGGACTGGAGTTCAGCCAACCAGAAATGGGTAGTGAAGACACTCCAGATGGAAGAAGAGAACCATGAGGAGAGCAACTCAGCCCAGTCTGGATGCACATAAGAAGCATCCTCATAGCGAGAGAGTCCATGTGCATTCAGCCCAGATGCAGCCAGGGAGCCCCGACACACACCCACTGCCTAAAAATGAAGTCCCAGTAAGTCTCTGAGAGCCCACACTGACCCCTGCCATCTGCTCAGCCCCCTGCCCTATGCCTCACAATTAACACTTTGCAGTGGTCACATTAGCGAGTCACCTAGAGGGTGCACGGGCTCTTGTTCTCAGGGCTCTGAGGTCCATCCCTCCCCACAGTGCTCTCCTCTCCTGTCAGGTCCTTCCCTGGGACACCCTGCTGTCCTCACAGGGTTTGTCACCTTCATGACCGCAGCGTTCTTGGGCTATTGCTCCCCTGGCCCTCACAGCCCTCTGCAGACACCCACCCTCATGTCCCTCATGTCAATACATGTCCGTTGAGCTGTTTCTGGTCTAAACTGCTACGGAGCTGGAGACACTCAGTGTGTGGACTCATCTGTGCTCCACTGAACTCACAGCCATGCTGACCCGTGCTTGCCTAGAAGCCCTCAGGGGAACAGTCTCTTCCCTTGGTCACTGGCCACAAGTGTGGCATAGGAGGAAGGTCATACAGCTGAGTCCGTGGCTTCGACAGCCTTCACCCTTCCCAAACTGGCCTTTGCTGGGGAGCCTCCCACATGCTCTCAGACCCCGGCTGTCCCGACCTAGGGGTCCGAAGGCCCACACCTCCTGAGTGCCCTCGTGTTCCTGAGCTCACTCAGGGCAGGAACCCCTCTCACTCATCCCTTCATTCCTGGAAGACCGCCAACACTCGCAGAACGTTTGCTGAGGGCAGGAACACAGCAAAGTCTGTGCCTTGTGGCCAGGTGGAGAACTGACTGAAGAAGATGTGTCAGGAGCCCATAACGGTACTACAATGGCCGTGGTCATCACAGGAGAGCGCAGCATGCGTGTCGCTGCCCAGAGCGCTGTAAGCCTTGGCTGGCTTGATCATCACGGCAGCTCCGCGTCACAGACGTTTCCTCCCCATGTTACCAAGGAGGACACTGAGTGACCCAGCGAGGGAGGAGCAGAGGGCATTTGGACTCAGAGTCTCCCATTCCGGATGAGGTCAGAATTGTTCCACTTACCAGTTTAAGAGAACCAGCACGACAAGGCACGCACAATCCTTACTTGGATGTCGGTGATTTTGAGCACATTATACAGAAGAGAACGATAGAACTTTCGGGTTGATTCTATTCAAATTCAAATCTTTAACCTGCCCAAATAGCATTAAACCAGCAGGTGGCTAAGAAATTCTAGTACACTGGGACAATGCCTCACAAGGAAGATTTGGTCTGATTCCATCCTGACTGTTTACTTGGTTCATAATGAGGGAGATTGAAAGAAAAAAGAATACGGGAATCTTGTTCAAAAAAATGTATGTGCTACTCATTATCAGCAGACTCTTCCAAGGGCTAAATTTAGCTCAGTCACAGGAGGACTTTCTAAGGAGATAAAAGAAATAGAATAAGAAAGAAGAAAGGGGTTTCGGAGTCTGCTCAGCGGCAGCCCTGCATGGACATAGGCAGTTTAAGGCAAAGCTCTTCTTCCTGCCCCCCTCTGGGTTTTTTCAAGGGTAAGTCACGGGGCTGCACACACAGCTCCTGACCCCAGGCCTCTGACAAAGTCTTCCTGCTCAATTAACCCCTTTACAGAATCAAACTGAGCATCCGTCTCGGGAAGTGGCCACCTTTTTGATGTTTTTTAAAGGAGCTCGGCTCTGCAAACCTGGTCCCATTCACTTACATTTTGAAGAGAATCAATGAAAGCCTAAAGCAGAAAGAGTTCCGTACATAGAGCAACGGCTTTCCAGAAAAGAGCGCTGGGACTCTGGCTGTCACGTTGGAATGCAGCAGGAGGGCTTTCCCCGGTGAAGTTTCTGATTTCACTTGAACTCAGTCACCTACGAAGACCAGCTCTAATGTAGGTGCAAACCAGGTGTTTCCCGGGAGCGACGGTTTAAATGAGGGCACGCGCGCTGCGTTTCATCTTATCATTGGCAGAGAAGCTGTAGGTCGGCCACAGAGCATCCCATGCTTTATTTCATGTTATTATTCTTTATGCCCTCTGCCTTCGCTGAGTTGTTATTAGGCGGCTGTTATTTGAAAATGGAGTTTGGCCTGAGAAAAGAACCTTCTTACCCCAAAATAACAGGGCTCTTCTGTCGGCTCCTCTTAGAGCAGCTTCGGGGCCACAGGCTGGGCAAGGCAGGAGGCAGTGGGCCGAGGCCCCTCACCCCAGGATCTGGGCTCACCGCTTGCACCAACACCTCCCCTGTGACTGCCCCAAAGCCCATCCACCCCAAAGGCGCAGAACACCTGAGTGGTGGTGTGCTTCACTTTGCTTTCTGTGACGACTGATTTGTTGTCACAAATTGACAGTAAACGTGGTCACTCTCAGAGGTACATCATTGTTCCTGCTCATTAAACTGGAAGTGATTCATGGACGCAATAGTATTCTGAAATCAGCCCGCTTAATAATTATCGTATCATCCTTGTTTTCAGTCATTACCGGCGAAGCGCTGAGCGATGCCAGGAACTGGATTTGCTGTGATTTCTACAGCAGGGCCCACGGGAAGCTCGCTCTGACAGCGTCCTCACCGACCGAAGGCCGGCATGCCTGCCCATTAAGAAATCCATATTATTGAGACCAGATAAATTAGACATCATTTTCTTTAATTGCTCTATGTCTACAAATGATTTTTAAAGCCAACACGTGGCCTTGATCTACTGTTAGAAATTCAACTGAGCTAAAGTTGTCAGAGCAAGAGAGAAAAAGGAACTGCATCCGAAAATGGTATTGTGTAGAAAGATTTCACGGCTATACAATTGAAAAAGAATCTCTTCCACTCATATTTTCCAATATTCCATTTTTATTAGCAAAATCGAAATCCTAGATTTCCTAGAAATTGGTTCCTGTAGTTGAATCTCTCATTTCTTCCTTCCAGATCACGTCAACACCCCCCTTGCGCCCACGGGGGTGATTGGTACACGAGGCCACAGAATCGGTCTTTCAGGGGGAAGGAGGCTGACTTCTGTGATCCTGAAACCCAGTGAGTGCTGGAGAATCCATGGATCCCCACCAGATCCGTCACCCAGGTCTGAGGAAGGGCAGAGGTGGGCCCAGGAGGGGCTAGAACCCCTGCTAGCACAGTACAGCAGTGTGAGAGGCAGGGTTCTCCGGCGCGTGAGAGATCGTGTGATTTCTGCCAGGAGCGGTGAGCCAGCAGGGGTCTGGGCTAAATCGTGCCCCCCAGATTCCTATGTTGAATCCTTGGTGCCAGTACCTCAGATGCCCGGACTTTGGAAACGGGGTCTTTACAGAGATGCCTAAGTTAAAACGTGGTCATCGGCGGGGGTGGGGGGTTCCTCTTCCAGTAGGACTAGGGTCCTTCTAAGAAGTGGAAAGGCGGCCAAAGGCTCACACGCAGGCCCAAGCTCACCGGGAGACAGAAGGACACCAGGGCTGCTGACAAGCCCAGGGGACAGGTCTGGGCTTCACGCAGAATGAGCCAGCCCTGCCCACAGCTGCAGCTCAGACCTGTAATGTCCGTAGCTGTCGGAAAGCCCCCCTGGGCTGTGTGGGCTGCCCAGGCTGTGGTTTTCGGTCCCAGCAGCCCCAGCACATTCAGGCTGGTTGGGGGTTGCTCGCTGTGAGGGGAGAGTGAAGGTCATGGCCAGAAACAAGAGAGGACTGTGCTTCTCAGTGTAGCCCGCAGGACGTCACCACCCTGTCCCTGTTCAGGGGTCATGGAAAGGTATTGAGCGGGAGCAGAAAGGCTCACATTTACACCCAAAATCACCTCTCCCGCAGCAACACAGCGCTGGCTTGAGGATCACGCACCTCCAAGGTCACAGTGCAGACCCCAGGCCCTGGGAAGGACACACACGTGCCAGGGCAGGGAGAGGAAGGGCAGCGGGAGATGCCAGGTGGCGGGCAAGGGTCCTGGCAGGTCCCTGGGGCAGCGGCTGCGGCAAAGAGCGTGATGGGTGGTGGAGGGTCTGGGAGGGCCCACGTCTGCTGGTCCCCAGGCCAAGGGGACATGGAATCTGGAGTTGCCAGCACACACGACAGACCGACCTGGGCCGCACCCAGTGGTCGAGGGGCTCTGTACAGGCCCCCCGGGAAGCGGGCCGCAGGCAGAGAGACAAGCTGGCGGGGACTGAACAGAGAGCCAGGGAAGGAGGGACAGCACCCGAAGCCGGGGCTCGAGCGTTTCCGTAACCTCCTCCTTCGAAAGTTTCCCACTGGCACCGCGTCCGTGACCTCCTAGTCCCACAAACTCCAGCAGCAAGCGTGGCCGCCGTCCTCCAAGCGCAGAATAACCCCGTCCTGTTGGCGCTCTTCACTACTCCTCTGCCGTGACCTCTGGGCAGACGGACGAGGGATTGCTCCCACGTCCAAAGTCCTTGGAATCCGTCCCATTCAACAGAGCTCTGAGCATTTGAGCAAATGCACACACCATCCGACAGACTCGGGGGAGACATATTCACAGACCCTCAAGGAGTTTGGGGACTCATCTGAGACGTAAATATTGATATACGGTACTGCTTAAACGGACCAGCGCCTTTTATTATTGCAATAAACATTTCTGAAGTAATTGTGTTTCCATAAAAAGCAAACACACCAATAACTACTGCAAAATCGTGATATCTGAATACGGCTCCAAATAGGCAAATTGTTGAAATCATGTTTAAATATTATCCGAGCCCCACGGGCCTACAGAAGCTGTCCGACCACCGTCCCAGCAATTCCCTGAGTTTTACTTCTATTCCTACTCAGCTGGTGTCCCGGACTTTGGAGGGCTCACCCCACCTGTCCCACTGAGTCAGAATCTTTGAAGCAGAGGGCTTGGGCATCTCTATTCTAAATTAGCTCTCTTAGATCGATGCTTAAGAGTATTGGCTTTGAGAGACGGAGGACGGCCTGTGAAAATAATGATTTCAAAGTTTCTGTGGGACCCGCCACCCATCACAGAGGGATCTGCAGACATACCTGCATCCCGACTTTGAGCTGCCCACGATGTACACCCCCGTAACATTCTCACATCCCCCAAGACGCTAACTCAATTCCATGCTCTTCCCCCGTCGGGAGCACCTCAGCCCTGGGCTCCCCTGTTCTCACAACGTTCCTCACCTGGCTTCTTCTGTCTCTGCAGAACCACCAGGGAGACATGGTTCTTCTCAAATCCGGTCCAGCCAACTCTCAGCTGGTCCCCGAAAAAAAACACCTGTTTGCAAACATCCCCCTGCGGACTGTGTCTATCAGGTATTTGTTATTTCCAGCCACGTACCCCACTGCAAGCTATTCTCTCTCCGTTTTAGATCAGGTTAACACTTATCTAGCAGGGGTAGGATAAGCCAAAAGATCAGAACTACACACAGCTTTCCCAGTCCTAGATTAACTTTGACAATGGTTAGGAGGGTAGGCACAGCCCTGGCAGGACACTCAGCGATACAACGTGTCGCCTGATGTCATCACTGGCTTTCACGTTATGCCGATGCAAACTTCCTCTTTTCTGGTCAATGCAAAGTATATGTGGAAAGAGTTCTAGCAGCTGGGACAGAGCCGCGGCTCACGGTGTGTGCCTCCACCAGCACCTGACTGTGTGTGCCACAGCCCTGTGACGGGCCTGTCAGTGCAGTCACGTTCTACCAGTGAGCTCTATGGTGCCCACTGCACAAGCATCTTTATGTGTAACTGAAAATACTGTTGAGCATAAGGACACTGTAAGCAAATGTTTTCCATTCATAGTGGGAGAAATCGAAATATTTAAAACATTATAGAATGTTCCCACAAATAACAGATGGGGACCCCTGCTTGGAAATCCTGAGGGAAGGCTCCAGTTCCCCAGTATGGCCTGGGGGTTTGTAAGGGATGCAGCCCCGACTGGGTCTCCACACCTGGACGCCTCCTCATGGGTCGGGAGTGGCTGCTCCTCGAAACAGGGGCCCCTCAGCCTCGCCATGGGCAGGCGCTCCCAGGAGATGGTGCCACAGGCAGGCTCGGAAGCACCTTCCACGCAATCCTGCACGGTTGCTTTATAGTTTTCTGAGTATTGCTATGGAATGAGAGCCCCCCACCCCCGAGGGCTGTGATGTGATGAACCGCTCGGTCCCCGCTGTTTTCCTTCACCAGCAAGAACCCCCGGAATCAGCTTACACCTGAAGTTATTTACGTCCTCATCAGATCGGGCTATTCGATGTTTGAAAGGAATTAGAATAAAAGGAAGAGTTGTGCTTTCCCCTTCCCATAATGCTCTTACCTTGATTATGCAAATGACCTTCTGCAGGCGAGAAACCCGCCCGTCTTTCCTTTTCCTGGCCAGAGTCAAGAGGAATGGGCATCTTCGAGAAGATTTAGAAACACATCCTGAGGAGCGCCTGAATGTGCCTAAGATTAGTGGTTCATATACAAGAAGACGTTCATCAAGTCGCTCCTGTGGATGGGGCCGTTTTACTGATGGCGATTCTTAGACCCATTTTACAGATGGAGACAATGAGTTTCAGGGCTACTTGGTTAAGGGTTACTTGCCTGGCGGACCACTGCTTAGGCGGGACCGTAAGTGCCCCAGGGATCCGGGCGGGTGGCCCTTCTGTGCTTGTCCTGTTTCTAGTCTGCCTCTCTAGGAAGACACTCCAGCCCCAGCTTCTTAGCTTAAGTCATCAGCTGATGGGCCCTACTTATCACATTCAGAAGGCAGCTTTGCTTCTGAAAAATAATATTAGTGTCTTGTTTTTAATTAAGGCCGGCTTGAAGATTGCCATGAACAGTTCACCTCACACTGCTTTGTGGCACCCAGCAAATGTGCATGTAAACGTCTCTGCACTGATGTCCTCTTTCCCACGAGCCATACAGCGATCGCCGCGTGTGTTCATGATCTCAGTGAGAAATGAATTTTTCTTTATCTTCATGGAAAATCTTATTAGGTGTAATTGGGTAAAATCCAGAATAGACAACCAGTCACTCCTCGTTTGGGTTCAGGTTTACACGTCCATCATTAGACGTGGAAGGTGGACTGGCTCCTCCCTGCGGCATGTGCGTTCTCTGCAGTGGGCGTCACCACGGCCAAATGTGACTCTGTCTCCAGCAAGGATGCAGTCGCGACAGCAGGATTTAATATCGTTTGCGAGGGCTTCACTAGGAAAACAAGTATTGTGTTGGACATTTGTGGTCTTTTTTGAGGAAGACAAATGCAGTTCACCAGCCCACCCTTACTAATCTGTGAGAAGTAACACAGGGGGGCCCAGTGTGTGTGACACAGAGAGGAAAATGCACTTCTGTTGGCCAAACCATGAGGAGGGCAGTGGGGACGCTCCTGAGTCCCGGGGACTTCCACCTGCTCGCTCCCGCGTCCCTGGAGGACAGAAGAGCCGCACGCCCACGTCCCCCCACCAGAGTGTTCAGCGAGTGGATCAGAATGACCCACGTCAACAGTCTTGTGCTGAACCGCAGGAGGGCCTGACTCTGTGCTGGTGAGTGTCCCACAGAGGAAAAGGCGGGGAAGGTTTCTCTGCCACCGGGAGCCGCGATCTGAACGATATGCTCCTGTTTCAATCAAACAGACACATCTAGAAATCCAGAGTGTGAGAGCAGGTAGGGCACTAAGAGACGACGTTCACTTAATATCCACATTTCTGCTTCGAAATCAGAGGCTGAGGTGACGACGGCTGGGTGTGTGGCTTTGAGGTAGTGGTTAATGGCAGAACCGACAGAAACACACCTTCAGATTCCCTGTGCACGTGTTTGCAAACCATGTATATTTGACCAGTGAGATGAAAGACCCAACGTACTGCTACACCAAACCCCAGAATTCAGACAGAATCTAATCTAGTGGCTGCTGTAAGCCTTTTCTGACTACGACTGATCTAGCCCATTCATTTTCAAACCAATCAGTTTGGAAAGAGAAGTGTTGGACTTAACGGGTGTCTCCAGGTGAGGAGGGGGCACAGGCCGGCCCGCCGTTGTCCGTCTTCCTGCTGGCCTTTACCTCTTCCGCCTCCGTCCCCGCTGTGGGCCGTCCACTCGGGAGCACAGGCATCAAGGCTCAGGGTGTTGAATGAGTGCCATGTGTCTGCTCTACCCTGACGGTGGGGTGTGAGGGAGAACTCAGAGCCCATGTCCCGAACCTGCGAGACAGGCTCCATCGCCACCCTCTCTGTGCTGGAGGGCCAAGTCCAACTGACTTCCCTAAAGTCACAGAGAAGGAGGAGCGGGTGGAGTAGAGGTTCAGACTGTGCCCGTGGATTCCAGAAGCCGCCCGGTAACCCTGAAGTCATGTGCTTTCCGAACCCAGCCCCAGGCTGAACCTCTTGGGGGTGCCTACCCTCTGGAGGGTATGGGGAAGGCTCAGGTGGCCCCAATATTCCTCTGAGCTGCTGGAGAGGAGATGCGTGTTATGCCCTGCACCTCTCTGTCCTGAATCACCCGCCTGTCTGTTTCTCTAGTTGTCCCCACTCCACAGAGCACTTGGGACTTCTGTGTAAGGGTTATTCTACCCTGAGCTATAGGAAATGAGCTCCTATACCCACCCAGAGCAAGTCACCAAGGCCCCCATCCCCCAACCCCAGACTTCTGATCGCCCCTCTTCCCACCCTCTTCATAGTGAAAATACCTTCTCAAAGCCCTTCACAGGGAATGAGCTCTATTATTCTCCCCTCTTCGACCATTAAAAAGTATCTTATTCTCAGAACAGAGAGAATTTGAATCTCCTTTCCTTGATGCAGGACAAACTGGTACTAAAATCTGCATAAAGTTTGAAAAAACTTCCAAACTCTATTCAGCTATACGTTATGGGCTACCCTAGGGAGAGGACCAAGCAGTAAGTAAATGATGTTTTCAGCCAATTACTGCTGAGTAGCCACAGACTGAATGAGTTTGAGAACCAATTCTCCCCCAGTTCTTCTTTGAGATTATTGCAGTCCTGGGCAGCACCACAAGGACAGTTCTGCTGGAGACTGAGTCAGAGGAAGCCAGCTAAGTCTTGCCTGGAATCCTGACCCTGAGAAACCTGAGATGGTAACAAATGTTTCAAGTTACTATGTTGTGGGGTAATTTGTTACACGGAGCCAACAACTAGTATATATAGGTTTTGAGCAATTTGATTAGAAAGAGACTTGATATCAGTTATTCATGCTTCTTGTTCGAGGGGCTCATTTAACTTCTGTGGGTTCATAGTTTTGATCAAGTTATACTTCTGTGGCTTACAGCTTTATCAAATTTTGAAAATGTATGACCAGGGGCATCTGGGTGGCTCAGTGGGTTAAGACTCTGCCTTCAGCTCAGGTCATGATCTCGCGGTCCTGGGATCCAGCCCCCCTGTTGGGCCCCTTACTCAGTGGGAAGCCTGCTTCTCCCTCTTCCTCTGTCTATTCTCCCACTCAGGCTCTTTCCCTCTCTCTCTCTCAAATTAAAATAATAATAATCATAATATCATTTTTTAAAAGAAAAAAATGTATAACCAATATTCTTCAAAGATTTTTTCCTGCCTTTCCCTCCTTTGAAGACTCCAATTATACCCATGTTAGTCTGAAGTTGTCCCACAGCTGAATCATGATTTGTTTTGTTTGTTTTTTTGTTTGTTTTTTAAATTTTTTAAAATTTATTTTCAGCATAACAGTATTCATTGTTTTTGTACCTCACCCAGTGCTCCATGCTTTTTTAACCTTTTTGGTTTTTTGCCCTCTGTATGTCTTCTTTCAAATTGTATCTATCACTGTCTCTTCTAGTTCACTAGCATTGTCTTTTGCAATATCTACTGTGTCATGATTTACACGCAGAGTACTCTCTGTCTGAGACACTACAGTTTTTCTCCTTAGACCAAGACTGTGCATCTCCGGAGTCCTTTCTCTGTACAGTGCTGTCCCCTCCATCACTGTGCCCCACAAACTCCATCTACTATGTTCTTCCTGGGCTCTAAGCTCTTGCCCCTAGAGGTGATTTTTCTAAATGTTAAAAATCAGAATTCTACTCACCAGAGAGTACTGTCTCCCTAATTCTGTACTTCAGTTAGCTAAAGCAAATGTTTTCTTTTGGTTGGTTAAAGAGGAAAATTATCTTGGGTATTGAAAAGAGATTATTCTTGTTGTATTACTTGAGGATTACACAGTGACCCCAGGCCCCTATACATCCTCAGAGCAGGAAACGTGTCTTCTTATTTGACTTGTTATTTTCAGCAGCAAAGTAGGACATCTTTAATTTTCTTCCCACCTTGCAGAAAAGTGTGCTGTGTGCAAGTACACATTTGTGACACCTGGAAGCAGTTTATGATGTGACTAGAGCCCCTGGGATTCCTTGCAGGGCCCTACTCGTTGCTTACTTTATGTGCGGCATCGAAAGGCATTCCTCAGATATTTACTGAAATTTGGTGTTTGGTCTCTGGAATATATGGACATAGATTAGTTCTGATGATAGAATTACATACATTTGGTTATTCGTCAAAACATATCAATTAATGTATTTAATTTATGACATATTTACATATAAATGTTAGCTGCATTCTGTTTTACTAAGATTTATGCTGAATTCTGATGAATTTACTTACTTGAGATTTCCCTGTTGGTGGATGAAGCCATCCACGTGGCTGAGTCTGCTTTTCTTATCTTCATTCTAAATATTTTTGTGTTTGTTATTTTACATAGCTTAAAACTATTTTGAAATACACATTACAAAAAAAAAAAAAAACCTACTAAAGGTGTACTCAGAACCTTGATAAGATGTTGACCTTGGTTATATTAACCTCCCCAAACCTCGAGATTCAGTGGCCTCATCGGTCAGTGTCTAGCTTCACAGATCCAATCACTGACTCTATTTTAATTAGAACTGTATGTTGCGTTGTTGTAGTAACACTTACATTTGTTCTAGGTTTAAATATTCCCCAAAATATAAAACTCTCAAGGTATTTCTTGAGGGTATGGTACTAAATCTCTTTCGTAGATATTATATAACAGAGAAATACCTAAATCATATGAAACTCAGGGGACACTTTAACATGATTTCTTGTAAACATTTGGGAAACTGATGTGAAATATGATGCTGTCTCATGGATCTGACAATCATGACGTAGACTTCTCTTTATTTACAGCCAAACTGGCCCAAATAAATCTTCAGGTGAATCTTAACAGGCTCTTTCTCGAAGGGCATGGACTCAGAGTCCCTGAATTGTTGACACCAAGCTATGTCAGTGGAACAGAGATCAAAAATTTTTAATTACCAAGATCGTGTGGATGGAGTCTTAAGAGCCTCATTTCTGTTTTTCACTTCAAAGCCCTGCATTATGAACGACCCACAAGCCCGATGGCTACCCTCTAGAAGAATGAGACAAAAGGCAGCTTCTCTAAACTGTTGACCAGCCATTGCTAGAATTCCAGGACATTTCATCTTTAGGAAATAGCATTATCCATGTTTTGAGGTTCAAATTTTGAAATAAATAATGAAACCACTTTCTGATCCTGAATCTGGGAAATCAATCGGTGACTTAATGTCCTTGATGGAAACATTAGACATTAAATCATGGGTCTTCCATCACTTTCCAAATAACCTGAAGGAGGGACAGGGTCTGAGTGCATCTTTGTGCCCTGTGATGCTTCCACCAAGGGGCCTGCACACAGTAGAAGCTCGACAAACACTTGGCCACAACACTGAACATGAAGCCTTTGCTTGTTGGCTTCATTAGCTGACAGCCCTCCAAGCACAGCATATTCTAACTCATGCACTAATGCAACAAAGCCCATGTCGGATTTCCCAGTCTGCCTTAGTAATGCCATCTTCCCCTCTTCTCCTCTCCATTCTCCCATGGATGATGGACTACGAATGCAGAGAAGCAGAAAATAAACTCTGCGCCAGGCGCTTCCAGCTGCGCAAAGCCTCACCAGTATGCCTGTGGAATATGTTTTGGTTCATGCCCCAGTTTGAGTCTAAGAAGGTGGAGGCAAAGAAGAAAAAGCCAACAGATTCATCTGGTCACATCAATTTGTTGAGTCTTCTTGGACGGGCTGAAGAATGCTTTGGGTTTCCCAAATATTTCACTTTGGCCATGAAAACCAATTTTCCTAAATACTTCTCATTTGACTCTCCTCTGTCACGTGTGTTCTCTTGGTTGCAAAAATGAATGTTCTGTACTCTGGGTCATGATGTTCATAAACAACTCAGCTGATTTTATAATTTTTCAAGCTTTTTGGGACATGTGCACTTCTCTGAAGTTTACTCGTTCCATAATTGCTTTTGGAGTTTGTTGGCTACTTAATAGAGAAAAAAAAATAGTCTGGATTTCAGTCAGGAAAGTTACTCTTTCATTGTGTCATTGGGTCAGTTTGTTCTTATTCAGGGAATTGGAATACTCTTGGGCAAAAATCCTCATGCACAAACACTTCATAGTAGGCATCATGGGAGGAAGGAAGGGCAGATGAGTCAGTCATTAAGTCGATCACTCAATATTCTTAAATGCTTTTCATCTATCACTCGGGTATGTGCTCTAAGACTGAAATAAGTCCCGCCTGGTGTTCAATAATGTATAATGTCACCATCACGGTCAGCGAAGACCTTGCTAAGAGAAGCTGGAAGCTGCTGCCTTCTGTGCCGCGCTCTTCATAGGGGAGCATCCTTTCTGTCGGCCCAGCTGGTGGCTCCAGTGCAGCTGCTTTCTGACTCACAGACCTTCACGTTGTGACTCCAACACTCCAGATCAGATCAACAGGAAAGCAAAATATCAAGTATTTTCTATACGACACAGAGCATTCTATTTGCACATCCATAGTGGAAAGCAAGTAAAGTTGTTGTTTTGAAAGTTTATTAAGGGACGTGAAGCAATCTTCACAGAAATGTGAAATTAATGCATCACAGATGTTAACAGTTCTTCCCAATTATGCCAGTCTGAGTGTTTTGTCATATGTGAGATGAAATCTAATCTAATATTTTTCTGAGGTTGCCAAAACTACCAAACTGGCTGCATGTATCAGTATATAAATAGACTTTTTAATTTTCTATCTATACCCAGGTATCTCAATCTTGGGACTATTGGCATTTGGGGCTGGGTAATTATTTGGCCAGTTCTATCCTGTGTATGGTAGGGACTTTAGCAGTGTCTCTGGTCTCGTGCTGGTAGATCCCCTCACCAGTCATTGCTGGCTGTTCCCCAGGGAGGTAAAGCCCCCTGAACTGAGAACTGCTGACTTGTATAACAGAACCAATCACCTCAAATATACACAGAATTCCAGTACCAATTTCAGAGGTGTATGGCTACAACGTTTTGTCTGGGCTTAAATGAACAACAGAAAATCATGTCATTGATCTTTTCCCCCTTTCAATGGAGAGCAGGCACACGAGCGGTTCATCGTGACGTGTCCATCGATGTCTCCCAGCGCGTTCTCTCACAATGCCAGTGGAGCTGAGCAGATGATGATCTCCACAGCACCCTTGAACATTACAGCCCGGGCAGACAGACACCACTCCTTCAGCATTCAAGGTCAGAAAGGCAGGGAGAGCTGAGCAGCGAGGGTGACAGTGCAAGGGACCACCACGAGGTCAGCACAACACGAGGCCACACTATAGGCACAGGGGAATGCATCCGCAGAGAAGGGTCCATGCCACCGTGGGCCAGCCAGGGGCTTTAAGCTACAGTGAAAACGTCTCATGAGGGCTCCCTTTTCTTTCACACACCCTCTCACACTCATTCGAAGTAGATTTGAAATGTCAAATTGAAAGACATTTGGGAATCCAAAAACAAAAAAAAAGGAAAAACCTTAAGGAAAACGTGACCCGGAAAGGAAGGTGCAGGTCTCTGGAATGTGTGGGAGGAAGACACGCACATTAGAACCTGGACCGCTGTGTCCAAGCGCCTGGGCGGACAGCCTTTCTGAACCTCACTCAGATCATCCCGAGGAGCGGAGTCCACCTTACTGAGCTTGGACTTGTCCAGTAGGACAATAACGCCTGCCAAGCAGTTCTGGGAGAGGGAACAAGGAAGAACACAAACCCACAGTCAATCCCATGCCCACTGCCCTAAAATCCATCTGAGCGGAGTCTCGGTACCCACGTAAATGCATCTATACGCATTTTACACATACGGCAGAAAGCTGGGTCTATTTGACACAGTAAGGGGGCTCTCTTCTTTGGGGAACACAGCCGTTGCTTTTACAGTTTCAAGGGTTGCCTCTCTGAGAGGGATTGCTTGTGCTCTCCAGATGAGCAAAACCAGACTGATGGATGGACTCTGCACGCTGCATCGTAAAGGTGTGAACGTGGGTCCAGTCCAGTCCCAGGGGCTTCCTTCCCCACCTCAGTATTTCTGTGAGCTCAGAAATGACTCCCTGCCGCCAGCACCATAGATCACCATGGCCCAACCAACCACAAAATCTGTTCCAGTGCTTGGCTACTGCAGTTGATGAACTATGAATGCAGAGAAGCAGAAAATAAGCTCCGCGCCAGGCTCTTCATCAAGCCAAGGCTCACCAGTTTAATGGGTCCATAACTTCTCCCTTCTGCACCGGGAGAGGCGGGCTGCAATATTGTCTCAGCCTCAGGTTGATAAGTCATCTCACAGATCTCCCTGTCCACATCTCACGATGAAACCATGCCAGGATTGACCTGACTGGATCACCCCATTCTTCTCTCCACGCTTCACAACCATGTGGCGATAGTTTATCCATCTGATCAACTGCATACACACAGGGACACACACTCCCACACATGTTCACACACACCATGATGAAAACATGCACCTTCATAATAGGTGTAGGTTCTTCCATCACATTTAAGATTCCTCCTGCAAATTATCAAGAAATCAGAACCTCCTCTGGAGACTCCTGCCCACTCCCGGCTCTCCCCAGAACCTTGGAGTTAGAGTGAACTTCTCTGATTTCAAAGACTAATCAGAGAAAGGAGGCAGAGGGCTTGTGCTTGGACCTGTTTCTGCATCTGGGACACTGACAGATCTTTGTCCGTCATGGGGCTCATTTACTTATTCTATGCTCTGTCACTGACACTGACCCCTGAAGACCTCTGTACTCCAGGCTTCCCAAGACATGACTCCCAAGTCAAGGAGGTGCTGTTGGGGTATATTCCAGACTTCATCACATACTGAGCGGGACCCAGATGTGCCCTGTAGGCACACGGTCCTCTCATCAAGGCACTGTGCGCTCGTCCTGTGATGCTCGCCTCGCATGCCCAGCCCTGCTCCACCCTGCAAGAGACTGAATCCACCTGATCCACACAGAGCACCCCACGCACGAGATTCTCACCTGGGGCAGAGTGAGGGACATCTTCATCCCTCCTCCCTAATGAGACTGGGATCATCATATACTATCAACCTGCCTACCCCATGGCAACCGCATATGCCAGGGCCCAAGGAAGAGGCGAACGTGGATACCCAGGGCAGAGAGTGGCTACATCTAATGCATTTTCATAAACATGTCGGGCAGAGCTGAGGTTGCTCTCCTCTAAGGTGACTTTGTGTGGGTCCTTTTTTCTTTTAATTAAAACCCAACTCAACAAGCCGTACAAAACTTCTACACTTATCTGCACACTCCCACACACGTGGGTACACACATATACTATACTTTAATCAAGCAACTCAATAAATCATGCAAATATAAGGAGAATATCCCTCAACATGCTCACATCTAGGATGGGTCTTCACTGTGCCCATGGTGCTGGTGTTCTCCACGGCCCCTGTTCTAATTCTCCACATTTCATAAACACCGTTTAACTTCCCTGTGGCTTCTCCGTGTCTAGTTTCTTCTCCTCATTGGAAAATTTATGTCGTCCTTTCTATTGAACACTGACCTAGTCCTCTTCATGAGCACTTCCTGGAAGAAGGGCTGTGGGTGAAAATGGCCCCATCAAGCTTCCCGATCAGGGGCATGTAAATGGCCGAGGTGTCAGAAATGATCACAGACATGTACTTCTCAGCCCTAAAAGAAGCTTCCTTCTATCTACTACTTTGGATGATTTAAATACAGGTCAAAATTTAATCCACATGGTCATGCTTTCTGGTGGGATTTTAATCAGGCACAAAATTTCAGGAATGTGATTTGTCAAATGTATATTAAAATTAAAAATGGGAATACCTTTCAGCCCAGAATCATTTTTTCTAAGATTTTCTTCTTAAGGAAATAAAGGCATGCAAAGTATAAATGAACAAATATAGGGTTAAGACAATAATAGTAGAGTAATGAACTTAAGAAACAATGTAAATTCAAAGATGATGGAATTTCTAATTAAATTAATAGTCATAAAATGGAATGTTAAGGCATCATAAAAACATTATATTAGCAAAATATGTTTTGTTTTGGAAATTATCTGTCTTGTAACACAGAGTGAAAAATAAGTCTTCACGGCATATCAGCGAAGGCACAGAATAATGATGGGAAGAACGTCGGCCGAATTATAAAAAAAACACTTACGTGCGGGTCAGGATAGTATGTCACCTTCTTCTTCTGTATTGTACAACTTTCCTTACGATGCTTGTAGATTCTTTAACCTCGAAAGTGCCGGGCATGGTTGTGTAATGCAGAGGTCCCCCCCAGCCAGGAGTGACTTTTATGTTGCCCCCAGAGGATATACCCAGCATCTGGGGACATTGTTGATTATCAAGACTAGGGAGTGGGTGTTTCTCGGCACCTGGTGAGTAGGGTCCAGGGTCCTGCTAAATGCTCTCTAAGGCACAGAACTGCCCCAATACAATAATTTTGGTCAGAATTATCTGACCAAAAGTAACCTCAGTGGTGAGTTTAGAAACCTTGAAATGGGAAAAAGTACTCAGAAGTCTGATGTCAGATCCTGACCCTTTTGCTTAATAACTGTGTAGCCCCAGGTGAACCACTTGGCCTCTTTTTGACTCAGTTTCCACATCTGGAGAATGGGACCATTACCACATCTCTCAGAGGAAAGCTGTGAGGCAGAATGGATCAGTGAATGTCAAGTTACTCGGCACAGGGCAGGACAAGGACAAGTGTCGGCAAGTCCCCCTGTGATGTGACAGCTCAGAGGACAGTCACGGCACGTCTACATCAGGTAAATGCTCAGAATAACCGAGAGATGGTATTTCACCTTGTTTTCTGCAGATTCTTCTTCAAGCTTAAGGTAGTGCTGAACTTAGGTACGATGCCATCAATCTGACTGTTGGCCTCTCTTTGCAGCCCAGTTATCTCCCTGCTTTTCAATCAGGAGTGCCGTGGGTGTTCTCTGAGATCCATAATGTCAGCCTTTCCACAAACAAACACACATATGGATCTATCTGTCTTTTCATAACCCATGTATTTTATCTTTTTAAATACCAAAATCGTGTTATGTCACTTATCTAAAAATACTCATTGTGCCGCCCTCCTCCAGAATGAAACAAGAATGTGCAGTGGGAGCGCCTCCCGCCACAGCCCTGTCCTGTCCTGCAGGCTGCCACGGCACGCCTTCCACTTCCATTTTAAGGAGATGGAAACAATATGATATAATCAATAGCTAAGTGCATCCTTCATACAATTGATCAGCTTATCTCGTCCTGCTTTTCCCACTTTGTTCTTTCGGAAGCTTCCCTTCATGAATGACACAAATGACAGGAACAGCGTTGTCGCGTGACTCCATCAGCTCCTCAGCGGGGCCGCGTGAATGGAGCTTCTTCTTCCTCGCTTGGAAGTGGACTCACTGAGTCTGAAGGGCCAGGCCTGCCGTTCCTTGCTCTCCGCTCTCTGCAGGCGCATCACTTTATGATTTCCTAGTTTGTTGTCGCATAGGAGATGCCTCATGTCCGCACGGATAATCACACTGGTAAGTTTGAGGTTTTAATAAAGTCCCTGGTACATTTTCTATTATTATTTTATCCTATGTGATTTTAACTCAAATAGATCTCTTGTAGACGGAGTCTGTTTATTCTTCTCAGCCTGGAATGTGTGCTGACTCTCTGAGAGCCCAGGAAAATGTGTGACCGCCACGCTTTGTCACGCCATCATCTCTTCTTTTGGTAGAAATGCCTGACCCTCTTCTTCAGCCTGTATGGTGTTTGCGTCCCTGTCTTCAGCTGTGACCATCTTCTCCGCAGGGCACAAAATTTCAGGAATGTGATTTGTCAAATGGTTTTATCTTCCGTATTGGGTCTTTCTAAAATAAATGGTTTATATTTGATTTCCAGGGTTTGCTATTGGTTCCCTCTCATATCAGTGTCCTTTAGGGGGCCCCTGGGTGGCTCAGTAAGTAGGGCATCTGACTCTTGACTTCAGCTCAGGTCATGATCTCAGGGTCACGAGATGGAGGCCGGTGACGGACTCCATGCTCAGTGGGGAGTTTCCTTGAGACTCTCACTCTCTCTCTCTCTCCCTCTGCTCTGCCCTGCTCCCTCTCTCTAAAATAAATAAATAAAATCTTTAAAAAGTGCATTTTAATCTGTCTATTTATTTTTATAGACGTTAGATGTCCTTTCATTTATTCATTTACTGAATAATTCAAGCATCTTTTGTTGACATTACTTCCAGACCATTTTGTCTATTCTACTTTCTCATGAGGTATTCTCTCCTTTGGCAAGATTTTTTTTTCTCTGTATCTTCATATATTTTAATGTTCCTCATGTGCATCAAGATGTGCTGTGACCATTCAGGAAGAGCAAGGGCTACTTTTGTCCTTATTCAGAACCAGCTCTTGAGTTGGTAACTTTGGATGATGCTCCTCCAAGATCCCAAAGGTTCACGCTGGAGCCAGCTCATGGCATGAACTGGTTCCTGCTTGTGGTGCTTTTGGTTTTCTTGCCTCAGTTGATGCATCGTCCATTCTCAGCCATGGTCCTGGACATTTCCAAAGTTTTAGGTCCCTCTTTATGGGGAGTCTCTCTGCATAATTAAACCATTTCTCACCTTTCCTATACCTGCTTTTAGGGACAATTAGGACTATTTCTCACTTTTGCTAAATCTCAGCTTAAATTTCTTTTCTTCCTTCCTCTTCCTCTTCTTCCTTCTCCTCCTCCCTTTGTTCTTTTCCCTCTCCTCCCCCTCCCCTTCCCCCTCCCTCCCTCCCCCTCCTCCCCTCTCCTCCCCCTCCCCCTCCCCCTCCTCCTCCCCCCTCCGTCCCCCTCCCCTTTCTTCTTCTTCTTCCTCCCTCCTCCTCCTCTCCCTCCGGCTTCTCCTCTTTCTCCTTTTCTCTCTCACCATTTTTTTCTCTTTCCCTCCCTCCCTTCTTTTCCAAGTGCCTTTTAATTAAAAACATTGTTAAAAATATTGTCAGAGCAATCTACTTATAGTGAGGAAGCATTTGCTCTCTAGTCAGAGTCTTGCAAATATACAGACATAAGTTAGTACGCTCTCAAGCTATCTCCTTTCCCTAGCCAAATCTGACAAGTATTTGAATGTTATTTCCTGTTGCTTTCCACTGTCTTCCATGATCTTGGGTCCCTGGGAGCCAGCATCAGTGTTGGTGACTTTGGCACTTTGCTTCGTCCATCATGTCGGATTATTCCAGTCTCCCTGGCGAGATCCCTCTTTTAGCCGATCGGTTTTAGTGCATGCCTTCGCCTGGGGCTCCTCATTGCTTTCTGTTTCCATCGCATGGGGCTGCGCTCAGTATGGACTGGGCGTATTTGAACATGTGACAAGGACAAGTCAGAAAATATCCTGTTGGGACGCCTGGGTGGCTCCATCGTTAAGCGTCTGCCTTCAGCTCAGGTCATGATCTCAGGGTCCTGGGATTGGGCCCCACATTGGGCTCCCTGCTCGGTGGGAAGCCTGCGTCTCCTTCTCCCACTCCCCCTACTTATGTTCCCTCTCTCTCTCTCTCTGTGTCAAATAAATAAATAAATAATCTTAAAACAACAACAACAACAACAAAAATGTTGAATTAATATATTAACATCATTTCCTTTGGCCAGACCAGAGCTTTCTCTTCCTAGGACAGCGATCTTTGTTGGTTCACGATGGATCTCCAGCAGACAGAGCAGTGCCTGGCACAAAGCCAAGACTCAGTGCAGCTGTCCTCGATGACTGCGTGAAATCCTAAGGCTCCTGCACTATCTCATCATTGAAAAGTTAATGTGGCATGTGTTTGTCGGTCTAAGGATGCAGATTCCAAAGTGCCTCGCGAATAGGATTATTGTGGCATCTATGTTGTATATCACTTTCCTCCCCCACTACCAGCATAAGGCTGCTCTATTTCTATTCAAATGTAACTCAGAGTCTCTTGGAAATTCACGGATGGTTTCAGAGCTCAACTCAAAAAGAAGAATATTCAATTGGAGTCTTTAAGGTAATTTCCAAGAAGTGTGTTGTTTGATAGCATGAAAACATATGGGAAGAAAGCATCTTCATCTCCTCCGTATGGTACACTGGAAATAAAAAGTTGGAGTTGCCGTGAGATGAGGTCCATAATTAAAAACAATTTGGGTTGATTTAACAGTTGGTTAAGCAATACTTTCATTTCTTCTTTGCATCATCAGAGACTAAGATAGAAACTTCCTCTCTGATTGTCAATTATTCTTTTTTATTATAGTCATGGCACTGAAGATTTTCTCTGTGCTTTAGCCATCTCTGTAATTCAATATTATGGTTCGAACATTTATTTCTGCCCAAGTTTTCCTTTCAGGTCTCCAGCAGGAACATCACCTACACTTCTCCTTGAAGACTTACAGCAAGTCCAAGCCTGCAAATCTCACATGGGGTTCCTCGGGTCCAGATGTGGCACGGCGACACGGTCTCCCCTGCCTCCATGACCAGCCTGCAATGCGAGTCTATATTCTCAGAAATGCAGCTCTTCCTTCTTCTCTGCATACTACTCCTAGCTGTGGGGTCAGTACCTGAAGCAGAGGATCAATGGGACCCTGATGTAGCCAAGCTGTGATATTTCCAAATTCCTAAGTGTTTGTGGGGTTGAATCCATGTGCCCCTAAAAGATATGCTGTTTTCCTAACCACTGATACTTGGAAATGTGACTTTCTTTGGAAATGGGATCTTTTCAGTGTAATCAAGATGGAGACATTCATATGGGCTCAAATCCCCTGTGACTGGTGCCCTTGTAAGAAGAGAGGCACAGACAGAGGGAACCGAACCACCGGAAGCTGAAGCGGAGAATGGGGTGATGTATCCAGAAACAAAGAATGCCAAGGATTGACGGTGGGTCAGAGAAGCTGAAAGGTAGGCATGGTGCAGATTCTCCCCAGAACCTTCAGAGGTTGCATGGCTCTACTAACACTTTGATGTTGGACTTCTGGTGTCCAAATGGTCAGACATTAAGTTCTCGCTGTTTAACGCCACCCCCTTTGGGGTGCTTTATATGGCGGCCCTCAAGCTAATGCAGGGCCCAGGCCAACTGTTCAGTGAGGACAGAGTAATGGTCCAGCCACCCCGAAAGAAAGGAAGCCTGAAACTGCCTGGACTGAGACCTGGGTTCTCCCAGCTCAGTGTTCCTGACGTGGCTGCTGCACGCCGGCGTGGGTCCACCCTGCCTCTGCCCAGCCATGGCAGCCTTCGAGCGGGGCCTCCCTTCAAGCCTTGGCCGGAGAGGCTGAGATGCGTGCACAAGCCGAGGCATTGCCCACGGCAACTGTGCAGCCGGACCAGTCCCCGGAGACACGTGGACTCATTCCTGTTCATTTCCATCAAGCACATACCCCCGCCACAGCTTCTGGATTTTGCTGCTTGCTTGTTCCCATTCCGAATGGTGAAATGCCTACCTCTTTCTTCATTAAAAATACAATAACAACCTCATCGCTATCCTACGATGTTTGAGTTCACAGCCAGCTAACAACCGTGCGAAGGAGACCGTTCACCACGTGAGCGTGTCTGCTTACTCGCCTCCACCGGTTCCTGAAGCTGAGCCCTGTCGACTGTGGCGGTCCCCTTTGTCCTCTGCTTCAGCCCTGGCTTTCCTTCATGGCTTTTGTATTTCAAACTGCTTGCAAATTGTTTTTGCAAATTGTGAAGTATTCGCCATGTTGTGGCAAATATTTGCTAACTTGTACTAACTAGTTTTTAAGGAGCATAGGGACATGTGCATTTGAAGATTCTGCATGAAATCTAAAGTTTACAAACAATTTCGTGGATTATGTAATGATGGGATATATCTCAAACGGATTGTATCTTACTGCTCATGTCACGGTTGACATCTGGCACTATGTGAATTCCCATCAAAAATCAGATTACATTTCTAGTAACACTTTACCAAAACCACTTTCCGTTGACGTAAGTAGTGTTCTCCTTATAGACCGACACCTGACTCAGCGGTGGGCTCCGTGACCACAGAGGGTTAACATCACAGCGTCCCACCGAGACACCTCCAAGATAATTAAACAAGCCATTAGGTTGAGGAAAGAATGTCAGTATGATGTAGAGAGTCTCCTCAGAATCGATGATTCTGTAGATTATGGAAAGTATAAAGAAACTTTTCCAGGCGCGGGCATTTCGTTCAAGTGTCAATTTGTCGATTAGACACAGTAAAGGGGTCACTTTCTTTGACGGAGCTCGGCCACTGGGCAGAGAATCCTATTTCTGCTGATTAGGGCCAATGAAACCTGCAGCTGCGAACTCTGCGACATCAGAATCCAGTCACGAAGCCTTATACACGCAGGGCTCGGCCGTGGTCACGCCTCCCTCAACTGGGCAGGGTCGTCCACCTGAGGGGTTTCTGACCCTGCCGTAGTAAAGCAGAGTCGGGGTGTAACCCGGTGACCTACACAGGCGATTCCCCAATAGTTTCCACCTTCATTCCTTTTCCGCACACACTCAGAGGCGTCCCGGAGAGCTCATGGGAAGAAGCAGGTAAAGCTGTTCTTACTGTTTGCTTTCCTCATAAGCCGAGTTTCAAGGTTCATCCTGGATCAATGTCATCAGTAGTACCTGGAAACAGTCTGTGAGAATAACTGTTCCCGGTTCTTCGCCTCGCGTCTCTCGTCGCTGGATGCGGGCCACAGCGATTCACACCCATTTCCTTGGGCGCAGCCTCTCATCCCCGCCCTATAGGGAGACACTTTGTGAACATTCTTTTTCTCAACAGTACAGTCCGTTCGAGAATCGTAATGAAACGGGCCTTATGGCTGCAGACCCCCAGCTGGCCTGCACGGATCAAGGCTGAGTGCGGACCTTCAGGAAGAGTCTCACTGTAGACAGCCTGAGGTCTCCACGGAGCAGAGGGGGGTTATGGCGTTAGCCAGGCTGGGACAGAACTCAGGGACATCGGGTCCCACATGTAGGCACAGCAAAGGATTTGGGGACTTGTTCAATAGCTTTATTCCCATCAGTAGTTGGCCAGATATCCTCTCTTCCGGAGCGGCAGTCTGGCATGAAGTGTTTGGGTTTCTCACCTGGGTTCTGAGGGACTTAACGTAGGTCCCTGACGTCTCCATCCTGCCCTACACTCCCTGCTCCTGCTCCCAGCCTTCAGGATCATCTTTGTTTAAAAACTGGAAAAGGAGACATGTTTTGACAACCACCTTCAGAAATCATTCCAAAAGGGTCTTCCGCCCCATTGAGGGATGGGTAAACTTGCTTCTGTGTGTGAGGCTCACCAAAGAGATGGTGCAGACCCAGTCACAAATATTTCCTATAATCATCATGGGGAAGGGACCGGGCCCTGTATTTCAATCATGTCTTCAAATAGATTTCAATTCTACACGCCCATGACAAAACATTCAATTGTGCATTTCCATAGTTCCCTTAAACAAAGACTTTGCAAACATGCCCTGCTGGTCTGGAAGCACCAGAAGGAAGGAGTGCCCTGCGTGTCAGCCCGGCACCCCTCTGGGCCATCAGGGCCTGATGCGAGGCAGATCCTGGAACCACATGCGGCTCTGTGCTGAATGCAGGTTCCAACGGTGAATTATTTATGGGCCTGTAGACTTCCAGCCTCCTAGTGAGCGCTTACATGCACCTCCCATCCTGGGCACACGGTGCTCTCTGTCCCGTGGCACCCGCCGCCTGCCCCGGAACCCGGCTTCGCCGTTTTGCACGGGGGCCCAGCAAACCCCCTCTTGGCCGTCCGACGTCATGGAGGCCATGCCATTGTCCGTCTGTCCGTTCAACCACTAGTGCATTCCAGGAACCGGGCACCCTCCTCCTCCGTGGCGCAGGAGGCCAGGCGGTGAGTCCGGGCTGGGCTGCACCTGCTGCCAGCACGGGGGTCCCGGGGAGGGCACCCCCTCACCCTCCGCCCCGCCGGGATGCTCGGACGCGGCCCGCGGCGCACCCTCTCCTCCCGGACGCGCTCGCTCCCCGCGAAGGCCTAGGCTCGCGCTGCCACAGCGCGCACCGCGGAGATGCTCCTTCTCCAGGGCTGCAGACACCTGGCAGCGGGAGCCCTGCGCGGGGCGGGAGCGGGACCTGAGCGGGGGGCCGGAGCGGGGCCGGAGCGGGGACCGGAGCGGGACCGGAGCGGGACCGGAGCGGGGCCGGGCGGGGGACCGGAGCGGGGCCGGGCGGGGGACCGGAGCGGGGCCGGAGCGGGGCCGGAGCGGAGGACCGGAGCGGAGGACCGGAGCGGGGCCGGGGGCCGTGGAGCGCGCGCGCCCCCTCCAGGCCGGCGCCCGCATTCCCGGCTCGCAGCCTCCGCGGCACCGCCGCTCCCCAGCCAGGACCCAGCTCTCCAGAGCCTTGCTCCGGGGATACCCACAGAAGCGCTGCTGGGTCTCCGTGCTTGTGCGCGGTGAACCCGGCCCGCCGGGGGCTGGCGGGGGGCTGTGCGCCGAGCGGACCAAGGAGGGGCCAGCTCCCAGTGACCCTGCAGGACAGGGCCTGCTGTCGGCGCTGGCTGCGGTGGTCCCTCAGCAGAGCGCAGGCACGAGTGGAGCAGGCCTCGGCGGGAGAGCCGGGCTTCCCGCTGCTGCGACCGAGAGCTGACCTTTGCCGAGTGGCTGGCCGGCTCAGAACCTGCAGGTGCGGACGAGGAGGGGGAGGAAGCCTGGGAAAGGATGCTGAAACATGATATATATTCCGTATCAATACGCCTGCCGTTGAGGCCTACCTGCATTTATTCCAGTGTGACTAACATAGAGCACGATCTTAGCTGCGGGTGGACAATGCAGTGGTTGGACCCCTCCATGCTTCTCTGCGCGCATCAGGGTAAGTGCGCTCCTTCTCTGCCCCCCGCCCCCAACCTGGCAACTACCAGTTTTTTCTCTGTATTTAAGAGTCTGGTTTTGTTTGTGTTTGTCTCTTTTTTATTTTGTTCATTTTTTTTTAATTCCACATACGAGTGAAATCCTACAGTATTTTTCTTTCTCTGATGGACTTATTGCACTCAACGTTATAAATATATATATATATATATATATATATATATATATATATATATATCTCCATGATATTTTATATTTATATGTCACATGAAATGTATAAATAAAACGGCCTCTCTGTCCATTCTCTCCATCCCAGCCCCTGAGCCCCAGTCCAAAGCTGGTGTCTAGGAGCCCAAGTGTCAGTACGGAGCAGCGTAGGTGGCTGTGCAGGAACACGAGGAGGCTCCTTTTGTGTTCGTGGGCTTCCCTTCAGAGAAGAGCTTTTTCAAGTCAAGGCACAACGCAGGGATACACAGGCATGTCCTGTGGAAATGTGAAAAAAAATTCTGACTTTTCGCAGACACTTTTGTTCTGTCTCCTTCCGACCGAAAAAGTTGCCACGTGCATTGACCTCCTCTCCACCCTGACCCTTCAGAATGGACTAGCCTGGGGGGCCGTCCTTACTCCGGGACAGGCTGCCAGGCGCGGGGAAGGCACAGGCTCCCATCACAGCACACGGGCAGGACATTTGCTGCCCGTTACCCCGGCACTGCCGGGCGGGTCTTCACTTGACCACGGAGGGGGCGTTGTGTCTTCCTACCAGATGCTTTTCCAAGAGGGTCATGGCCCTCAGCCAGGCTCCCCTGCACTTTGGATAGTATTTACGCTTGTGTGTGTGTAGCTAGGGGCTCCCCTTCCAGGGATGGCGGAAATATAGAAGGAGAGCGTGACTTCGGATTCCAGCTGGAGGGACCCGGATGGGCCTGGAGCCCCACGGTCACCTCGCTCTGCTGGAGGACAGCCCCCTAACTCCCTAATACACCCTTAGGTCTCCTTCTAGCAACTTTCAACCTGTTGAAAGAAGTATTTACTGGAGTTTCACTGAGTGGCTTCAATCATGGCTGCGTCTGCCTGCATCTCAAGCATGCAATTCAAATAAAGAGCTCCCCAGCATAACTCTTGCATCTCTGGAATGTTACATACTTGCAGTTCTTCTAAGGGCCCTGAGCAACAAATGTTCTTCTATAATGACTATAAGGAGTTACTCTGATCTTTAATAAAGCATTTAAAATAATAGAAATAGTGCAGCCTTGTCAGAGAAAGCACACCTAGAGAAGTCTATGAAGCAAAAGATCAGCCTTGTCCTTTGAACCTTCCCATCATGTTGCTCAGAGAACACCGACAATAATGTCTTGTTTCTATGATCCGAGTCGGAACTGCTGGCAGAGATTCCCGAAGCCCCACTGAAGCTCCGCTTGGAACAATGCAGGCACTCAGAGGAAGGTTCTCTCTCCGAGCTGCAAAAAGCCTCAAGGAAAACAGAAGGACACTTTCCTTGCATGGTGTTCCTCTAGCGTCGGACACAACGCCACCACAAGGCACCTATCTTTCAGACCCGCGATTAGGAAGAAATAGAAGTATGTTGCCCATATCCCACTGGATCACACACAAATCTCTTACATGGTTCGTCCGTGCCTGGTTCGTCCCCCCAGATTTTTCTCGACATGGAAAAACTAGAAATTATTCACATTCAAAGCGATGATAAATTTGTACAAGAATATATGAAGTTAAAGATCTACACAAGAACATCTTGTAAAATTGTATAAAACACAATATATAAAACACAATTTAAGAGAAAAATGTATTTTATGCAAATAAATTATGTCCCTGAAGATCAACTGTATTGAAAATGCAAAGAGCAGCTAAATAAAGTGTTTTATGGAAACTGCGGGAGGGTTTTAAGAAGGTTTCCTAGTAGGCAAGGAATCCTGTTTTGCAGAGCTATAAAAGTTGCTTTCTTTTTTTACCTTCGGAAAAGTTCTAAAAAATATTTTCAGATTCTTGAACCTGCTGAGAGTCTGCAAGAGTCAAAACAAATGTTAAATCGCCCTTTGCCATGCATCTGCTCTTAAGAGTTTATGATAAAACTTACTCGAGACAAATAATGTCTATGCTATGATTTATGTAGGTAACTAAATAACTTAAACAACAACAATGAGATGTATCGTACGGAGGACTGGGGTAGTTCTGAGTCCTGTACTTACCGCATAAAATAGCCTTGCCGTACTTCACACATTAGACATGTTCTGCATTATTTTAGGATAGAAAACAGCCCACATGACCCTGCTTACTTCAGCACCAACAACAGAAAGAGGGCATCTGAGTAAGGCGCCAGGAGAGGTATGACGAGAGAGATCTTGGAGACCCAATGGCAAAAAAGAAAAAACAAACAAACAAAAAAGCAGGACCCAGTTAAAAAATGTGTGATTCTGGTTAAGAAAAATCTTCATTTATTTTGTGGATTTTTCTTAAAAAATATCCCAAAGTATGTTATAAGGATTCTAAGATAAACTGCTGTCATATTTAGAGCATTCGAAACAAGAACATATTGATCTCTTCATTTTGCAGCTGGGAACCCTGATGCAAATGAAACACACTTCTGTTCCTCAAAGGATGTTGTGAAGAGGAGGGGAAGGCAGCCACCGAGCGGGAGAACACATCTGAGATACACATATTTGTTGAGGTCTCACATACAACGTCTTCACTTCACTAAGACCAAGACAGAGACCCTCACTCCAGAAGGATAAGGAGCTTAAATAATCATGGAAGGGCTCTGAAATATAGGAAAAGGTCCAATCTGGTTAGTCATAGAGGAAGGACAGATCAGAATTATAAGGACATAGCACTACCTAAGCAGCACCATGTTTATCACAGACTACAAATCCACACGGGTCTGTGAGCACGGGGAGTGTCCGGAACCTCAGACACTGCCTTCAGAGGTGTGATTGGCGGCCATTTGGAAACGGACGGTGTCTACTCATTCCGACTCAGACAACTAATCCATGGGATCAGAAGTCAGAAGCACGGCCGAGGGTGGGGCTGTGCTATGGAACCGGGGCCGGGGGGAGTAGGGATGGAGACTTGGCTTTCTGAATCTTCAGCTGCACGCCAGTCACATGAAGGTGTGACCTTGGTAAAAACACACCTAACTGGCACAGAACGAACACACTGGGGATCCTGAAGTGATTCCATCTACCCCACAGACCAGGACCCCACTAGCCATGGCAGCTCAGTTTCTAGGTAATTCACTGGTGTTCTGCTCAGCTCTAGTCCTCTTGCTATAGGAGAGACAAAGACCTCTGGGAACTCTTCATTTGGGTAGCCCTGGGAGAACCTTCAGCAATCTTAAGATTTGAGAATATGATTGTTCTTAGGAAGCCCTAACTGGGCGCAAGCAGGGACCAAGCTGTAAAAATGCTCCTTCCCCAGTGATGAGAACAGCATGGCGGGAAGCAGACTCCAGAACTCACAAGCATTATGAAAACCAAATTCTCGGAAAACAAAAGCATTTCATGCTTGTTGTGTCTGGAGAGAAGAGAATGGTGTGGAAGCATCGAGGATGATATGGTAGGAGCACCCATGCCTTCCTGTTTCCGTAACTTCAACAAGCCATCTGCCTTTTCGTGCATCAGAATTCAGGGACGTGGACACATAGGTCCACAGCTGAGCTTTGAATTTCGTGGATTCAAGATACTGACCACAAAGGAAGCACAGCCAGGCTTCCACCACTTCTGGTAACGAATTCTCAGATACATAAAAAGTAATGACTACTAGAACTATCGACAGCCAATACACAAAACATATCTCTATTCCTTCCCAGCAATGGTATTGGTGTTTGGGGCGTATTTTCATGTTTTGTTTTGCTCTTACTGTCTTTCTCCCCACAGAATGTTTACTCCGTAGGGGGAACGGCATTCTCTGTCTCGCTTCCTTCTGACTGCGTCAGTCCACCTCACAGTCCAGACACACAGTACCTACTCAACTGATGCCTGCCGAGTGAAAGGAATGATGAACCCCCATGGCAGGCTGCTTTTCCTTGCTGAGCGGAATATCCCCAATTGTTATGTCATCAGCGAAAGATGCCTATGTCACAACCGTGATTAAGACAGAGCTTGTTTGCTTCCATTTACAGATATATTCCTTTGGCCTAAAATATTTTTAGTATACCTGGACTGCTTCCAGAAGTTTGTTTGTTTGTTTGTTTGTTTCCCCCCTTGACTCACCTGGAATTAGGGACTTCTCTGGAACAACGATGAGCTGTTGAGAATCTTTGGCCCCAGAGTGTTGCAACCTCCCATGCTTACTCCGGGGGGAAGATCTGCACCTACAACACCAAGAAGACATGAACTTGGCCAGGGACAAGAAAGTCCAACGGAGCTGTTAGGTGACTATAGAAGACTATCACACAGACCAGTTGATTCTTTTTTTTCTCTTTTCCTAAATCACCCTAACCCCTATGAACTCAGCATATTTTGGAATTCCAAACTAACACTAATGGGTACTTATTTAGATTGTGCCCGACAAGGTCTTTCAGGCTGATTCTCTTTTTATTTAAATAGTGATTTTGATTCCGTTTTTACTGAATTAACATGTTTTTGGAAGTATTCAATAAACTATTTCACTGCTATGTCCGGAGAACCTAGTCTGTGCCAGGCATTTTGCTAAAGATTTTCATTTTTTTTTTTCTCTCATTAAGTTTTCTGAATAGATTGATGGGTAAGTGATGATGTTATTAGTCTCTGGTCACTGTACATGTTAGGATAAGCTTAAGTGTAAGTAATAGAAAAAAAGGAAAAAAAAACATAAAGTAGCTAAAAGAAAGTAGGGTGTTCTCCTTCGTATTTGAGAATGTTATAGGTCATTAGTTTAAGGCTGCTGAGTCCTCCATGGCTTCATTATGAACACGTCTCAGGGTTCACGATGGCTGCTGAATTCCAGCCATTACATCCCCTTTGCATCCAGTAGGAAGAGCAGAGTGGACGGAGAGTAGGGGAAGGAGGGGAATAGGACATGCTCTTCTTCAAGACACGAACAGAAGATGCATCATAACTTCTGAATAGTCCATTGGCCAGAATTTAGTCACATGCCACATCTATTTGTGACCGTGTGCTGGGAAATGTAGTATTTGTGATGGGGAGCCAGGAGCCTAGTGAACATCAGAGTGTGAAATTACTAAGGGCAAAGGGGAAAGTGGATATTGGAAGCTAAAAGTCTCTGCCACAAGGTATGTGATCCTTGGGCAATACAACGTGGTCATTAAAATCAAAGAATTGAAGACTGTATCCCTATAGATTCTAAATTGACTTCCGCATGTGGTCACATTTCCAGAAATTCAATGTAAGTACCGGCTGTTGTTCCTAGTTCACTACTTGGAATTTCGTCAACAGAAATTTTTCCTATTCTGAGAGTTTTTCTACACTGCAAAAATTGCACTAAGAAAGATTAGTCTGCAAGCATACTTCCGATTTATGGAAACCGAGTAAGTAATAATACCAAGCTGAGCAAAAACTATAAGAAAGGAAAAGAAGAAAGCAAACAAATAAATAAATAAATAAAAATAAAAATCCTTTGTTTTAACAAGTTTGAAAAGCCCTCCACTCCATTTGTTGGAGCAGAAATGGGCTTAAAGTGACCCTCTGGGGAGGGATTGGGAGGAAGACCGCTCCTGCTTATAGAGAGACGTTTCCCCTTCACCTTTACTCTCTGTGCTCACCATTACTTCTCATTTACCAGTTTGAAACATACCCAGGAGTATGGCGAAGACACCCAGTCGTGCTCCTGGTCCATCGGGCCAAAGATAACATTGTTTAATTCACGTCTTCAACTATAGGGAGCCAAATCTAATCCAGACGCATTCACAGAGCTCTGCCAGCAAGGGCCCTGCTAGAGCAACAGCAAACCTTAACAGGTAAGCAAGTCTTTTCTTTCCCGTCCCATGGACAGGGGTCTTTTAGGAGGAGGAGATTCATTTGGGCTTGAAGCTTAGGGTGATCATAACACTCTCGTCAACGAGAAATGATTCTTTCTACTGTTCAAGTTCCTTTTTCTTTTGAATGATTCTTTATAATTTTCAGTTCTGATTGTTTCATTCAATTTATAATTGTCCTAACAGAAGTGGAAAAAATAACACAGAAAAAGATTTAGAAGAGCCAAGATTCCATGGGATCCTTACTCCGTAGCATTAAAGATATCCCCTGTCAGTAGACCCGGTGTCGGTACCTGGGACACAAAGCACCAAAAAAAGCAACATAGAACATTTGAAAAAAAACCAAACATGTAAGGTTGGGATTTCTGGAACTTTAATAGCTTTCCACTTAAATTTTTGGCTATCATGCACTTTAGCTAAGAGAAAAAAAAAATAATGAGTTTTACAACATTCAACTTGCTTTATAACATATTACATAATGGCGTAAGCTCCATAAAGAAAGTTGTGTGCAATGCTGTAAAACTTATTAGGTCACCGATATTTCTAGTTTCATATTAAGAAATTAGAAATAATGGTTCAGATTAGAGTTACCAGAATTATTAAAAATCCTTTGAATTGAATTGGTCGTTCCCAAGAATACACTGATGAATTTGTAGCCTTAAAAAAAAAAAAAAAGTTTCATTTATAAATTCACCTGAGGTGAAAGAAGTCATGTTAACATTTTAAGTTTTATGTGGACTTTCCATAGGCTGGCGCGCTCTCTCCGCTTCGCCTCCTGCTCTATACAGCTCACCTTAATTTCCATTTTGTAGGCCCCAATGTGAGAATGATTTTTAAAAATCAGACATTTAGTCTGAATATAGTAACGACTAGCTATCCTCCTTCAAATGTTATTTTAAGTTTAAATGTTTAAATTCCATGAAGTCGTTTCAAGTCCAACATGGTCTTCAAGTGCTCTTTGTCCTCTGTCCCCTTCTCGTTTCTCCGCCTTCCACGTCTGGGCAACATCTCTCACTTCTGGGTCCCAGCTATGGCCTCTGCGCATGGTGGGGCGGTGGAACCCCGGTCCTATGGTGCCTGCTTGTGCTAACATTGTGGCCAGGTGCCCCCAGCTAGCGCACGAGTTTCTTGAGTTGGAACTATGCAATGCGGAGAGACCTTAGAACGGGGCTTGAGATGGCTCCTTCTGAACATGAGTGGGAGAAGGAGGGTAAAGGACTAATGTCCTAGTTTCTGCTGAATGCTGTTTCAGCGGCGCGTCGGTCCCTCCTTCTCTTTGAAAGCCCAAATGGCAGCAGGCAAAGGGCTGATTCTTGATGCAGGATATGACTCACTTGTCCTGCTCTCCGTGATCAAAAGGTGTTTGGGCTGCACAAAGTGAATCTCCCTGCTTTGGGGGGCAGAGTGACAAGACGCAGAGAACATTAACTTGTTTATTAGCTCCCCATCTCTTGCGGAGAGAACACTCCTTTATCCCGATGTGTTCTGTCTCCGTTGATTCCATCCGTCCACCCGCCAGGAACTGTCCCATGACCCAGCCCGTCACCCGCTCATCTCACCGACCAACCAGCCAGCTTGACTCTACTCCCCATCCAGGACTGCTACACCCAGGACTGCAATGCCGTAGGTATCACCGATAAACTCGCCGCAGGCCATCCAGGCTTAATAGAAAACAGAGAAACAAAGCAAAAGTTAGAATACACAACTGAGATTCGAGGGGAGTGGGGTTTCCGACAAAGATTCTCGGGCAGTGGGATCTACTGAGATACAGATCTGTGCTTAATGACATTCCATTCGTGAGCTAATTTAAAGCAAACAGGGGGGCACATGTATTCCTTTACACTACATCTAAGCCATGTTGCTCTGCAAGATGTACCTTGGTTTCATGTACTAGTAAGAAAAAATAGCAACATGGACACTCTTACAGGAGACCTGTCTAGAGTGGGGTGATCAAACAGTCAGGATGTCAGCGTGAGGATTAATGAAAACAGAACCAGAACCCAGCGAGGGACGGGGAGGAAACTTGCAGGTCTCAAATCTGCCAATGGCAGAAAAATATTCCAAAATCTTCTCTAAGAATTTGCACCTCACGCTGACATACACATGCACTCTTAGTTGGAATCCACATTGCCAGTGAAGTCCAAAGACCCTCAGGAAGAGAATTCATCTCCGAGTGGTTTAAAGCTGATGGGGCTCCCAGATTAGGAAAAGTAGCAAGCGCAAATTCTGTTCCGAAGAGTCCGATGTCCATCCAGGCCTGCAGTGATGACATGACAGCATTGACGGAGAGTTGAATGTCAACTTCAGAGAAGATAAAATGCAAACATAAGTCATCACCCCAGAGCCCTTATTCGTAGGCATGCAGTCATGTGAGTTGCAGGTGTGCGTTCAAAATGTTTGTCTCCTGCTTGCTGAAACAGGTTATGAGACTCACATGGCCTGGACTACTTACATGTAAGGCCATCATGTAAATATGCGGCAGAACTTCGGTAAAATTGTTTTTGAGAAGTTTATTAACCATGCATCCAGTAAGCAGTGTGCCATGGGTCTCTCCTCGCTGAGATGCACATTCTCCTTCAAGTCACTGTTCATACAAGTGCAACAGTTTGTACAGAGGACTCTGCTTCTGTGCACACACTTCTGCAGTGGGTAGATACATTTAGAACACCTTCTTACAAGGACTGGGATCTTTTCCCTTCATGATTGCCAAAGAAGAGAATTTTATCTTTATTTTTATTTTTTAAAGATTTTATTTATTTATTTGACAGAGGGAGAGATAGAGGGAGAGGGAGCACAAGCAAAGGAAGTGGGAGAGGGAGAAACAGGCTTCTCATAGACATGGGAGCTCCATGTGGGGTTCGGTCCCGGGACCCTGGGATGATGACCTAAGCTGAAGGCAGACACTTAACAACTGAGCCACCCAGGTGCCCCAAGAAGAGAATCTTAAAGAATAAAAAAGGGCTCCCCACTTGGAGGGAGGTCCGCGGCTCCTGCTGCTCCTCCCTCTGCTTCTGCTCCCACTGGTGCGCGCGCTCTCTCTCTCTCACTTGCTCTTTCTCTCTTAAATAAATAAAGTCTTTTTAAAAAGTATATGAAGATGGATGTTATATTGCCTTTATTTATGAGAATGGGGGCTCTTGATTAGCCTATGGGTTTTAGTTTTTGGGTGTTTTTTTTTTTTTTTTTTTTTAACCAGAGTTTGGAATGAGTATTAATAAGCCATTCTAATTTCTTTAATAGAGGTATTAAAAAGTTTCACTTTAGCAAGGCAGCTTCAAGGGTAAAGTCTGAGTGACATGGAGAGCCACTTTCAAGAGTGAAAAGAACCTTGAGACCTACAAGAAGCAAGAGTTAGAGGTAGACATAGGACTTGGCACCACGGGAGGTTCCGAGGGGCTGATGTGCACGGCTGTTTTGAAGGAGTTCCTGTCATTACCCATGGACTTAGAGCCATGGGACCAGAGCGTCGGGGGGTGCCTCCACGTGTGGGGACAGATGGGGACCTGCCTTCTTTAGTCCTCAGTTCCACATCACCATGGCATCCATTCAGCAATTTACTGTCCTAATGTCTACTCTCAGTGCTCAGGGCATGACGTGGGATCGAGCCTTCTCTCATGGGTGCCACACTCGGGCATTTCCAGGAGGGAGCACATTATTCTCACGAGGATTTCGTGTACCCACCACATTACGGCATGCCCTCCGTAATGAGGGATCAATGATATTATCATGAGAAAAATCAGTCATAGAGTTCTCAGCCGTGGAGTTGAAAACTTTTGAGTTGAGAATATTTGTGACTCTGGAATATTCAGAGAGGTAGCTTTGAAGGAAAGCTTTGAAGGAAACATGATACCAGGAAATGGAAACATTCCCTACCCAAGTATTAAAATGTAAGCCTAGGGTGTGTTTATTTAATTTTTTACTTAAATTGTCCATGAAAATACATGAACTTTTCCAGCAGGATCACCTCTGTTTTATCTTTTCCTCTCTTCTTGATTTTTTTTCTCCAATAATCTTTGTTGAATGGCCACCCTGTAACAGGAGATTGCTGAGCAAGGTGTACCTTATTCAGGTCCAGCAAAGAGACAGACAAGTAATTAAATATTACAAATACCCTGTGACAAATGTTATCATTGAAAGATGCAAAAGGCCTGGGAGCTGGTGATCAGGGGTGATGGTTGTGTCTGCCTGGGGCCAAGGGCAAGGTGAAGTCTGGTAGAAAAGAAAGACAAGAGATGAAAGCTTAGAATGTGAGCCATATCCTAAAACAAGGAGGAAAGCAACCCCGCTGAACTGAATTTGCTTGCTTCTATGCAGTCAACACTTCCCCCCAAGGACCTGCTAGGACAGACCTTCCCACTGGGAGAGAGTCACAGGAACCACACCGAACACGAGTCACTCCCATGTTCCTGGGACTGGTCATGGATTCCAAAGAGCTTCAAATATATCTGTGCATTCTCAGACGCAAGGGATTGAAGACACGTCTCCACGGTCATGTCTGAGCAGAACGCAGGGCTGTGGAACTGCTGCAGGTCAGGGAGAATCCAGCCGTCGCTCCGCTGCTGTCCCACGGCCCTGGTCCTCAGAGTGCACATTATAGACAACGTGCAGATCCTAGCTCTCACGGAGGTGTGCAAGCATCCTTGGTTATCAGGGTCAGTTCACGAAAGCTCCGTGAATGGACACACCACGGAAAACTCTGTTTCTTGCCCCCGTACCCTATAAGGATTTGAAATTCCAAGTCCCGCCTTGCCTTTTAAGACATTGCCCTAGACCCAAAATCCTCCTGCAGCTTGCCTCATGTTTATTTTTATGGACTTACTTAAGTTGCATTCTTGAAGACCCAAATTAAGGTGTTTTTTTTTTTTTTCTTTCAAATAAAACAAATTGAAGTTAAAACTAACCACATGCCTCAGTGAAGTCAGGCTGCCTTGCAATTCTTGAAAAATAAAAGTAAGTGAGTAAGTGCTTTTCAAAAGTGATATTTTAACCTCCTGCCAACACTTTTGTAGTAAAATATGATTTTTTATTATTATTCAAATGTGAGTTTGGGGACATGATTGAGGTTTTCCTATAATCCGTAAAAATGAGGAAACAACTTAAAAATGTTTGGGCAACCTCCAAATAGAGAGGAAAAAAGTTTTTAAAGGTGAGTGAGTTAATGTAGCACATGTTATAATAAAAACCCAACAAAAAGTAGCCCTTATAGTCCAATATTCTGGCACACAAACTCAGCCATTCTTCAGGGAGACTTTACTACCTTATTTCTAATAGAGAGCCCTAATTATAACACAAACAACATGAAATAACATTGGGAAGGTATGAATAATTATCTAGTGCCGTAGTCACGAGTGGGTGGAACCAAGTCTGTATCCCGTCATGGGCTTTTTCTACCCCTTAAAAATTCTTTCAATTTACAATGTGTGACATTGGGGAAAGAAAAAAATCTTGTCACTAAATGTAAAAAGTGAGGTAGCAAAAAGCAAAACTTTCAACTGCATTGAAAGCAGCCCTTTTTCTCAAAGAAGATAGTGTCTCGCTTTTATGACAGCTTTCACAGATACATCCCAGTTTCAGCTGCCCTCCAGTGTTCTCGCCACCAGGCCGAACTTAAGACGTGCTTACACAGGTCCTTGGGAGCCCTTGGTTCTTTTGACTGAGTTTAAAATTTGGTTAGTTTCATCGAAAGTGACGAACTCACCATTACTATAGCCTAATATATTCTAACTTTGCTGTTAAGCCATAGGCTCAAAGTTTATGGCCCAAAATATGTTTGGTTATCCACTAATGACATATTTGACCACCAAGAGAAAAAGCATTTGGAAATAGATTCGCGTGAAGTCTCATGAAGTCGTCACCCGAGGCCCCGCCTGCCAGAACTGGGCAGCCAGGAGGACAGTGGGAAGCACACCCTGCCGAGCGTCAGCGGACATCAAGGACACGCAGGTGCCCGGCGTGTTTGTGGAGCCTGAACTCCCACAGCCCATGGAACTCGGCGTAGAGTCTGTTCTCGTGGGATGGGTTTTATTCTGCTGTGGAAGAAAGTTGATCAAGCCACTGACCTGCATATCGAACTGATCAATCTTGGTGCTTTGAAGAACACACAAAAATTAGCCTGTTTTCAAATTCCAAATATGCTTCAAGACTTCATGCCTTGTCACCAGCTGTGACATTGGGTCATTGCAGAAAGAGGCAGCCAGAAGACATGTAGGGCACAGAGTGATGGGCATCTCAGGGGTGCCTGTTTCCCGTGAACAAGCGGCATGAAATAACTGCCCTTCCTCCTAAGGACCCCCAACCGAAGGTGTGAGCGAGGGTGCGGGCGAGGGTGCGGGAGAAGGTGCGGGAGAAGGTGCGGGAGAAGGTGCGGGAGAAGGTGCAGGAGGCCCCAGACAGGAGACAGAGGTGGTGGCAGAGATCTGATGCAAGTTGGCTGCATAGACTCCTGTGCGAGTGTTTGAAACAAGTGTGGAGTCAGGCTCCTGAGTTGAACTTAGGTGAAAGAAAATGTGTGTGGGAGAAACAGGCACCAAAAAGCAAGGATGGAACCTCATGGCCATAGTCCAGCACGTGAAGTTATTCTGTCAGAAACAGGGAAGGACCAGTGATGGTGACTGATTATTTTTTTTTCCCCCCCAGAAGACCATCAGCAGAAAACCAGGGCTTTATTCAGTGACCAACGTGTATCAACAAGGGGTGGGGATTCCATTTCTGACCAGTATGTCACCTTGTTTGGTGAAAGGTTGAGTTCATCAACTTTTTGTGTTTTCACATGAATGCAGAGCGGATCCGCTCTACTCTTAGCTTCTCCAACAGCCACATCTTTCTTCACTGGGGGCACTGCGGTAAATAGAACGCGACCACCTCATTACAGATCAACGCGCAGACGTGTCTCTTCAGGGAGCAGCGTGTTCAAGAGGGCACATGTCGTCAGAAATCTTTCAGTTGCTAAAAGAACTACTGTTTGTTTTGACACGTGTGTCTGATAAGAATATTCATTCGGCCAAAGCCTTGTTTTACTGTTGTAAAAATAAAATGCATCTTCCTACAGCAAAGAGATGAAAACTTGCTTCATAAACAGGGTATGTGTCCTCTTTTGAAGAGCCGAGGGCTTGCTCCCTGATAGAATGATGGGCCGTCACTGGTTTAACTCTGAGAGTTTATTCTGAACCTCTGTGTCCGTCTGCCTCTGCGCTGCTTTTGATGGGGGGAACAGCAAGTTCCCACATTTGAAATAACTTCCTTCCAACACAGCTGCCTCTTGCGGAGGATTGCTGATCCTGAACTTCTGAAGTTAACAAGGGAAAAGTCAGGGAATAAGATCAATTCCTTAATCCTCCTCCTCCCAAAATGCTTAAAACAATTATGTTTTATTGGATAATTCAATGTTAGGGTCTATTTCTAAAAACCTCCATTTTCTTAAAAAAACCACAATGTTTTCCTTGAAACAGAAAAGTTTTGAAGGAGAGGTATAGAATTTTATACAACATGGCAGTGATTCTTAAAAAAAAAAAAAAAAAAAAATGTCATCGTTCTGCACTTCTGTATTTCTTTTGGGGGTATTTTCCCTCTTCCTAATTCAAAGCTTAAAGGAGTTTCTGGAAGCCAACAGGGGAAAAACACCATTAGTCCAACTCAAAATGTAGAACTTTAAAGTTATGTTAAATTTTAGGCCTAAAGGTTTAATTTCCATGCTTTCTGGTTTTAAGCCAGACAGACTCCAAATATTCGCTTAATATGCTTTCTTATGCCTTAATGTGTAATAATTTCAGAATTTTAGAAATTTATTTTCCTGAAAAAATATGTAGTCCACTGATATTTCTGAGGGGTAGAGGAGAGAATGTTTAAGCACAAACTTAACAATGAGAATTATGATGCTCATTAGTATAATTTGAAAAAAAAAGCATAAAATAGTCCACATGATTTTTCCCCATTTAACCTATATTCCATCCTAAAAAACATTGAACAAAGTAATTAATAATAAAACTGTGAGTGCAATTTCATATTCAGATTAAAATAATCTGATGAGCAAATATGAAACCCTACATGTGTCCAGGATGGCCCGTGACATGCTCTTGGTTCAGAGAATTCAGTCTGGCCTAGGACGCAGAGCCTGCCTCTGCCTCACCTGCCGGACAATGTCTCTGTCTGTCGGAATCCGCACAGTGCTGGAGACAGCTTACCGGCTGACCCGAGTCTGGCCGGACCCCGAGTCTGGCCGGACCCCGAGTCTGGCCGGACCCCTCTTGCGTTCGTACGCGCCGGCGAGGGCGAAGTGGAGGAGGCAGGAGCGCAGGTGCCTGGCACGGGTGCTGACCCCCAGCCGCGCCCATGGCGCTCTGCCCACCTGCAGCTGCGCGGGCATCCGGGTGCGGCCAAAGGAAGAGGGAGCAGGACTCCGTGCAGACAGTCCATCAGACCCTCAAAAGGCATGATAGTGCCCGACGACCTACATTCATAACATTTTGTGTAGCGGGTTACTTTGTGCACCCTCTAAATTGTTGACCCTTAAACTGAGAAGAAAATGTGCTTTCCGACAAAAGGAAAATTAAAAAAAAAGGAAACAAGTGTCACATAGCAGGAAGGTGAGCATACACTTGGGGTGAGCGTTAGGGTGGAAATTAGGGGCATGTTTCCTCAGGCTGTGAAAGGATTCTCGGGGGTCCGCAAGCCTCCTCCTCTCTGGCCGGGAGCGGCCCCGTTAGAGATGCATTTCTTTCCTCCCCCGCCTCCCTGCGCTTATTCGGATATTCTGCGGAGCGGTGGGCCGATGAGGAACGCTCTGTACGTCTAACGCAAGTCTTTTTCTCACGTTTCCTTTGTCCGCTGGGAGAAGCAGCATCCGTCCCGGGAGTGCGGAGTGACAGGCCAGAGGAAGAGGAGGGAGCCTGACCGTCAGGTGCCCCCCGGGTGACATCACCCGAACCTTTGCTTCACTGGCAAGAATTTTTTTTTTTTTAATTAAACATAATTGACATACAACCTCCTATTAGTTTCAAGTGTACATCCTGGTAGTTCAATATTTTATACATTCTGAAATGATGTTCCCCCTTGATGAGTGCAGTTTCCGTCTGTCATCATACAACGTTAGACACTGTCCTCCTCCACGGGGCTTCCTACCGTGTCCATTACCTGCCTTGGACATAGTCACGGTGTCACTGCGGCTCCGCACCTTATATTCCCTTTCACCCGTCTTGCCTACCCCCACGGGCTCCCTTCTGGTAACAAGAGTTTGTTTCTTGTATGTACACGTCTGTTTCTGTTCGGTTCCTTCATTTTGTTGTTTCGTTTGTTTTTTATTTCAAGGTAAGTGAAGTAATTCAGTATCTGTCTCTCTGTCTCACTTACTTCACTTGGCAAAATGCTCTCCAGGTCCATCACTGGCAGAAGCTAATGATTTTTCCCTGAAAACATACCTGAGAGCAGTGGTTCTCAAAGTGCCTTCCAGGAAGATAGCAGCAGTTTTAGGTGATTCTTGGTTATCCTAGACAGATGAGCTGGAGACTCCGGAGGTGAGATACCCTGTTTCAACAAGCGTTCTGATGTTTCAACAAGGTGGTTCTGATCAGGGGAACAGCAGGTGGTTTCTCAGACAGCCTGGGCCAAGCACCCTAATCCTGCCTTGTGAGGGCCGGTCACTCCTCTTCCTCAACGTTCTTGCAACAGGAGTCTCTGGGGAAATGGCCTCAAAACTTGTCATTTTAACAAGTTCTCCAGGTGATTCTCCTAAGCAGGGACTCCGAGATCCAGGCCACACTGTCCACAGCAAGGAGCAGACCCCACTGACCGAAACAGAATCTGTTTGTTCGCGTGTTGACCACCGAGCTCCAAATTCTTCATATCCCTCTCTAACTTGTCTCTTGGTTGAAGGTTTCTCCTTCTTCTAGAGTTCCTATTAATTAAATGCGAAGAGACGAACGTCTCTGTCCAAAATTACCTGCATCTATTGAAAAATGAAATCATCTTATCCAATCCTTGAATCATAAAGTGATTGCACGTTTGGTCATATTTTTCATGAGAAAGATTCTCTCCTTTATCTAACAGAATAAACAGTCTGGGAGCACTTATGGAGAAAATGGACATTTCTTGTAAAAATAAAAAATAAAATGCAGTTCTAGGGGCAGCTTCAATCTGGAGACCAGTTTATGTGGAGGTCAATCTTAAGTTTCTATTCCCTACCCAGAGGGCTCTTGAATGTCAGACCCCAATCCCAGCCTCACTGACCTCAGACCACAGTGTAAGTCCCCACACCCAATTCTGCTCTTTGAGTGACAAAACCCCCAGCCCCAAACGGTGATTTCTCTTGGGTCCTCTTGACGGAGGTGCCTCCGCTTCACCCTGTCACAAAGCACGGATTTCCCCCGGCCCGGTCTCACCTCCCCCTTCCGCTCCACGTCCAATTGGTCCATGTCATGTCATCTTTTCTTCCAAAATATCACTGTTGCCAGTTTTGTTTTGTTTTGTTTTGTTTTCTTGAAGGGACTCTTCATCGCCTCATCCATCTGACGAGCTCCGGTGTTGTGTCTTCTCTTGCACTCCATTCTTCCAGGGAAGGATCCCAGGATGGAGTGATTGGCCCAATGCTTCCGGCCAGAGAGCTAGGGTTTGAAAGTGGGGCTGCCCTAGAGATGGCCTGTGCCAAACCCCCGGCCTCCCACACCTCTAACCATGTCAGGCTGGTCGTGTCCATCATGTGGTCATGGCCAGAGAGGAAGCAAGGGTCATCCTCCAGACGGGTAACATGTGCCAGGGCCCTAAGTGCTCTGTCAGTGGTCCTCACAACCACGTTTAAGTTAAATTGTATATTTTATGTGTCAGAGTAATGCTATGGTCTGAAAGGTTGTGGCTCTCCAAAATCCATATGTTAAAATCTTAACCCCTAAAGAGAGTGATATCAAAAGTCAGGGCCTTTGGAAGGTGATTAGGTCATGGTAGTGGGATGATCGTGAAAGATATCTGTGCTCTTACGAAACACACCCCTGTGAGCTCCCCCACCCTGCCTGCCATGTGAGGGCACACTGGAAAGGTGCTGGCTGTGAACCAAGAAAAAGGCCCTCCCTCGGCCATGCTGGAGCCTTGACCCTGGACTTCCCAGCCTCCAGAATTGTCTGAAACAAATATCTGCTTTTATAAGCTACCTTGTCAGTGATATTCCATAACAGCAGCACAAACAGACTAGGACACGTATCTTGTGAAGCTCAACATTTTACAGGCAAGTCATAATGCAGAAAATCAGTTCTCCATTGGGGTGTGCTTTGCATTACCTGGGGAGAGTCCTAGAAATAATGTTCCCAGGATGCATGCCCACATTCAGGATGAATCAGAATTCCCAAGGGCCATATCAATCCCCGATCTCAAAGAGGCCCGGTGCCGGATGAAACGGATGTCCCCGCTAACAGGACTCTCCATGTCTTGGCAAACATCTGTCTTTTCGTCTGCGATGGTGGAAGTGGTCATGATTGAGTCACACGCCCCACCTCCTGCTCATGATGGCATGTGGTTCTCATCACATCTCTGTGTGTTTGTGGATTTGGGGACTTCAGGGAGAGCTCTCAGCTCACACTGTTGCCTTCAGGTGGAAACGGCGTCGTCACGGTCTACAGTCCGTCTCCTTTCCTCTGTTTTCTTTGCCCTAGCTGGATTTCTGTTTCTAGTCTTTCACGGAAGCTTTCTGCTTATGAAACTGCCGTGCACACAGCCGAGCTAGCGCGAAGCCCATCAGCGACGGGCGAGGCACCACGGCTCGGGCACGGCTGGCTTCCCGGGGCTGCTTGCTGAGGGGCACCAGGAGGAACCTAGTGACCCTTTGCACCGACCAAGGGGGAAGTGTGAGGTGTTAGATGGATAACGGGGAGCATTTTGTAACAATGATGGGAATGACTCGTGAAAAAGATCATCAGCACATTCCCTCCTCCCCGTGGGACTTGAGTTGTCATCTGTGTCCATTCACGGACCACTTCCGTGGCGTCACGCTACACTGGAATAGGAAAGCTGGACTCTAGTCCTGAGATCGCTGGTAATCAATGGTGCAACCTCAGTCAGCTCACTTCCTTCCTCGGATGCCAGCCTCTTGATTTCAAAGAACTTCCCTGTCACAAAATGTCTTCTTCTCCTTTAATTCTGAGGATTTTTGCCAGGCACTTTGCAGCTGTGAACATCCATCACAAGTCCCTAAGATTCTCAATCTTTCATTCTTTCAGAAAGACGAGGCATCAGGCAGTATTTTTGGTCAGAGTCTGCATCTCCTTGGGATTTCTAAGGCTGTCTACTACCTTTGTATCATTTCTTTATTCTCTGCCAATATTAGCAAGAGAATATCTTGCTGGATTCTAAAATGGATGAGGTTGCTCCCCCCAAAGAAGAGGAATTAGAGCTAGATGATAAACACACGTTGTCTCCAGCCACATGTTTCTGAGTGATTTCTGTATGTATAATCACACATATGCATATCAATAGATCACAATAGTTTCTTATTCTATTGAGGGTCACAGTTTCTGGTGGTCAGGGGAAGAGCAAAGGTAGGAACAGACTCAATGACAGGTAAGAGACTCAACTTACAATGACTCATTTCGTTTCAGAAGGTAGATGCTAGGAGAAAAATGCACAGATGAACACATGTGGGTTCTGGGAAGTGATGCAAATGTCCTCGCACCCCAACAGGAGAGATGGGGCAGCGGTCCGGTCTGTCTGTCGGTGCAGGACACGGCCTGTGGACACAGTCTCCCCACGGAGCCACACCTGCATCTTCTCTCCAGGAAGTCGCTCTGTGGGGACCAAGTCACCGTTGAGAGAAGCATGAATATCTGCCACCCAGATTCTATTTTCAGTTACATAGCTTCTCATTAACACACACACACACACACACCCAAACTCAAAGATCGCAAAATGGATAATTTTGTTAGGAAAGAAATGAATAAAAACACCACTTGTGTTACAAAGCACTTCAACTGAAGGCTCTTAGGGAGTAAATCCTTCTTATGGAATTTTGGTGACTGTCTAACCTTTTGGCTGCTTTGGATTGAACCAAAGAACTTGGTGTGTGCTGGATTTAACTGTCCCGATGGTAGCTCAAGCAGAGGCCTTTTCCCAGACATGATTCTCATCTCCTCAGGGTAAGAATGGGGTTTCTGAGTTCCCTCTGGTTGGGGGCTGATTTATCCTTCTCACCCGTCGCTCCTCAGGAAGTTGTAAATAGACAACATTGCCAATTTATCTGGAAGAAAACAGGCCCACTAAATTTGGAATAGTCATTTCAATGGAAATTCAATAAAACTATATTGTTAAGCCTGGAAACTCTGATAGGATAATAATTTGATGTTTCAAAAGAAAAACAAATGCCATTGCCTTTGTATGTATTTCAAAGTCTGGGGAAACAAAACAGGTTTGACTCCTTTAATACATTTCAATAACTACCAAATATCTTGAGTGTCACCTTCGTGTATGTACTTGTTTCCAAGGAAATGTCACGGGACCCCGGAGCCCACTGCTCAGGGTGAAGCACGTTCCTCACAGCCCTGGTCATGCCCTGAGATTGGGGGACCTGCGCCCTGCGCCCTGCGATAGTCTTTGGTGTCTTCTGCTGAGTCGGGACTGACTGTGCTCCGGAGCAGCCCCAAGACGGGGTGAGCTGCCTCCGCTGCGGGTTCCACACTGCTTTGCGTCACCCCGCTTCAGCCTCCGGGAGGACCAGGTGAGGGCTTCGTCCGTGTCTTCTTCCTCCTTCTGGAATATGAGCTCCCGGCGCAGGCAGAGGGCAGTTTCACAGCTCCCGGCACTTGGCAGAGAGGTTAGCTGTGGTCGGTGCTGCCCACACGCAGTGTAGCGCATCCTTGTGTAGCACGCACGGTCCTTGTCCTCATGGAGCTAAAACCCCATAGGGACAGCCCAAGAGAATAACTGAGCACATTCAGAAGACACAGCCTAGCAGCATGTTGATGAGAGCAAAATACAGAAACCTTTCAAGTGTTCAAAATTACGAGATTGGATAAATAAATTATGGTTTCTTTATACAGTAAAATGTTCTCTTATTATAAATGGTGAAGGGTCTCTATTTGCAGAGGCGCTGAGCAGCTTTAATAACGTGATAAGTAAAATGAAATGGGTTCTAAATGGTGTAATCCCACCTTTGTTAAGGTCTATTTACGTATGTAGATGACAAGGGAAGCATATACATCACAGTTGTAACAGTGTTTTTCTCTTAGTGATAGAATGATACATGTTATCTGTTCCATCTCCTCTTCTTCAGTGTGCATATCTGCACGTCCACGGCTAACTGAGTAATACGAAAATATCCCCAGCAATATCAGGAAGAAGGAGCAGAAGAAATGAATGACATGCGTGAGACAGATCTCAGCCCGTGGGAACCTGCTGGCCATCGGAAAGGACTTCTTAAGGACTCAGCTGTGCCCTTCCCCAAATTCCTATCTTGCAGTCCCTACCTCCAGGACTTCAATGTCAATGCATTTGAAGATAAGGTCCTTCAGGGGTGATTAAAGTAAAATGAAGCCATCGGAAGGGAGAGGCCCAGTCCAATATGACAGGTATCCTTGTAAGAGGCGATCAGGACACGCCCCGCACAGAGGGGCAGCCAGGTAAGGACACGGGGAGAAGAAGGCATTGACAGTCAAGGAGAGAGGCCTCTGGGGAAACCAACATTGCCCACACCTCGATCTCCGACCTCCAGCCTCCAGGGCCGTGGGAGAACCCATGTGTGGTCCTCAAGCCACCCCAGCGCGGTACATGGTAATGATGGCTCCGCCAAATTCACACAGAGGACTGCACTCCTAACCGTCAGCTCCACGCTTGTAGCAGACTTAGACCTTGACATATTTTATCCCATTTCAGCTTCCCCGCTACCCTTTGAGTTCAGTATTAATTTCAATTTACACATAAGGAAACTGAGGCAAACTCAAGGGTCAGTGCATTCCCTCACCAGCTCAAAGCCCTGGAGCTCCCTATCCTCTCTGCTGGTGTTCCCAGGAAGCTCCCGCCCACAGGTCACACCTGGTGAAGTCCCCTCGGCCCCGGTCCCCATCATCACGCATTCCTGATATCCCATCCCTGCCCATTAATAATGCAATTAAGGCGCTATTTTCTGGCTTTCAGTGCTGCCCTGCTGAACTGTCTATGCCACTTGGCTAAGGACCCAGCAGAAAGCCGGCTTACAGGGAGTTTTCAGACATCTTTGCGAAGTCATGTTAACAGTGATTTTATTTGTATTTTTTTGCCAAGTTTTTATTAAAGTTCCAGTTAGCTAACTTTCAGTGTCCTATTAGTTTCAAGTGTACGATACACTGATTCAGTGTTTCCACACATCACCCAGGGCTCATCACAAGGCATCCTCTATCTCCCACCCCCCTGCCCTAACAGGGTTTTCAGGGGGCCATTTCTCAGGACCTGTAAAGTCCCCATGTGCGAGCAGATGAAGGACGAACAAATGGAGTCTTGCCTTGAACCACTGTGTTTTGTGTGGCCGTGCCACCGTAGGCCTCCTGTTACTAAGCCGTCCTCACTATCTGCTTCACTATAGAAGGGCACACTGTTTCCCGATAAAATGTAATTCGCTATCAGGAACAATCTGGTGCAGCTATAGATTTTAATGCCCAGAGTCCCTGGCAGTAGGACATTTCCAACAGACAGTCCGGGTTGTCTGCATAAAGCTCTGTCCTAGAAATGGGATTTGCCAGAGTCACCAGTCTGTTTCCAGGACTTGAGTAAAATGACGCTCACGGCATCCCAGCAGTGCAAAGTTGGAATTCATCGTGAGAAGCCAATTGAGATGGATAAGTCATCTGTTACCAATGTGACAGGGATCTGTTATGGAAGAGTATCTTCCTGCAGAAATTAGAAATTAGAAGCATGGCAACCCTCCCTAAGAGGAGAGATGATTGCAAATTGTTCTAACAAAACTCTTTCCTTTTCCATTTCATGCATAAGATGCCCATGAAGAGTGATGTGTCTCTCTCTGCCCATCTTTTATCCAGCACAAGCCTAGCTTCCCCCAAGAAAAATAGTAAAAGCTATCAAGATCAGAATTGCATCCTAACTTTTATTGTGTGGGTTGCCAAAGGCCACTGGGTTTTGATTGTTCAGAAACAAGATGGTAACAATGTTCTTGCAATTGGAGCTCCCATGACAAGCCTACTAATTTATAGGCGTGGGGAGTTGTGTGCAGTTGTAGCTCTCGGGCTGGTAATAGCTGTGCTCATCTTCACCTCCGAGGCAGGCCACCCCGTATTGTGCGGCAGACTCATGCTGAACGGCCAGAGCAAAGGTGCTGTGCTCAGCCATAATTTAAAAGACTCTGACACGAAGAAAGTGTTATGATGTTTAACTTATAGGGCATCCAAATGTCATAGACCCAAGCAAGCTCCTATTAGCAATAACTCAGGTCCTCTGAAGGGATTTGACATTCAAAACTGATGAGCACTGGTCCCCGGGGCCTGCTCCGACCTAGCCTCGCCCAGGCCACTCGGTAACCTGAGTGGCCCAGGGGTCAAACCATGAGAGCCCTCTTCAATTTAAAGAGCGGCTTCTCTCCGGCTGCTGGGGTTCTGACTCGGCACAATAAATTTCCCAAAGAGCATAAAGAGCCATCTAGTGTATATCAAATCAATATCACCGGGGCGCGCAGCGGAGTCTGAGGCTACAGTTCACAAAGTAAACCAGGCCAGGGGCTGGATTCCTGCCCTTGGCAATCAATCAGGCTCCCGGGTCATGGATTTTAGTGTAAATTAACACAGCAGAAACCATCACGCTCCCCAGACGATGATATAATACAGGATTTGCTTTTTTTTTCTTCTTCTTCTTCTTCTTCTTCTTTTTTTTTTTTTCCCCCTGTAAACCCGTTTCATTGCTTGTGCTCGGAGGTAAAGCTACACGAAACAGGAATAATAAGAAACAGTGGTTAGGAAGGTGGTGGAAATCGTAAAGTAAAGCATTAATATTCTCCTGACAAATACACAGAAAGCGTGTTACATTAGGTAAACAGTTACGAAGTGCAGGAAAGAATCTAATTGCCTTGGAACGTATTCAGGAGTGCAAGACTTTTGCAAATTGACCTCGTGCAGTAGATAGTACAAATTGCATCAAATTAGTATATGGGTATCAGGGAAACGCGCAGTGGTGGCTATGTTATTACAGTCTTTTTCCCCGTTTCCAGCCCCATTTTACGAAGGGGCAGCAGATATCCCTTTGAAACAATTAACATGCGCCGCCCAAGGTACCCCTCCCCGTCCCACCCCGAGTTACAACATAAACAGCTCCCGTAACTTCTCAACTAGGAAAATGTGTGCTGCTTACTGTCCTGGCTTGTGTGCTGACAAAGAAAGGTAATCTTATCTTCCAGGGCGAGCCACCTAAGTGTCTCCATAATTTATAATGTACACTTGCATATGGAACCCATAAACAACAGTAAGGTTTAAAAAAAAAAAAAAACCTGCAGGTTATAGAAACTTCTTGAACACGACGAGTGGGTGTGAGAGAAGAAGTCTGCACTTAATTTATTCTGAAGGAATAAAACAAATCCTCACACACCTTGCCGTACTTCTTTAGCATTATACAGCCTGTCAAGTCAAATTGCATGTATACGTGTGATGTACGGTCCATGTTTCCCCTGGAGCTTATGATACATAATATCTGGGCCCGGATCCATACCTAAAGATCTCGTTCAGATATTTGAATGAATACTTTTTAAAGTAATACATTTTGTAGCTTATTAAAATGCATGTTAAAAAAAAATGCATGTTAGTGGGCAAGATACTGTTTCTTTTGATGTCACCTTAGAAGGAGACCCTCATGCTTGCCAAAGGGGCCTAGCTACATTGTGCACAGGGGAGTGAGCTCCTGGAGCAGTCGCCAAGCACAGCTTAGGCTCCATTTTCCCAGAAAGGAGTACAGAAGGGAGTCTCTGGTCCTAAATGATCTCACAGGGTTTTTGACCATCTAGTGAAACAGTGTAGGAAGGAGAACGTGGAGATTTTAAAAAATGAGTTTCGCATAAGAGGGTATTACAATTATTGTCAAGCAGAGGTTTACACTTCTGTCACCTTGCAGTTTCTTTAGGAGTATAATGAAGATCTGCCTAAAGCCTCAAGAAAAAAAAAAAAAAAGAAAAGAAAGAAAGAAAGGAAGAAAGAAAGAGAGAAAGAAAATAGATCTCTTCAAAAAAAAAAAAAAAATGGCAGGCCCTGAGACTTTTTTGTCTGAGACTGTCTTGAACTAAGCCAAATTTCTAAGACAAAAGGTCGTTTAGTTGAATATTCTTACGACTCTTAAAGCAAAGCAAATTGTCGTCGTCAGCCGAACAGAAAACACAGCTGCAGCAGCAGAGCAGCCAGAGCGCCATCGGGAAGAAGGCCGTGTCGGGAGGGAGCGGACGGGAGGACCGCGTCCCTGTCAGCCACCGGCCGCCCGTCTGTCGAGAGGACCCGTGCTCTGTGCCACCCAGTGGCCTGAGCTCACAGTGAGAGGCTCCATGTCAGCTTCCGTCCAGGTTCCACCCCTGGTAGCCTCGCTGAGCTCATGAATGTAGCCCACTTCTGGGCTACCTTGTCACAGGGACACATAGGACAGGGGACCACTCTCTGGCCTGCTCCTGCTAGAAACTGAGTTTTGCAGATAATGCCTAGAACAGCTTAATTTTACAACAGACACGTATGGGTGAGCTTCACTTCCAAGTCAGCCTATAAACCGTGTCAACACCAGTGGGGTTTCCTTAGAACAGAAAGGCTGAGTGTGAAGAACTCTAAGCAACTCAGGGTGGAAGAAAGCAATTTTGGTGCAGAATTCCTGCCGACGGACAAGCCGTCTTTGATTCGGTTGAGTTGTGGAGCAAGAACAGGGCCGTGACTCCCAAGTGAAGGGCTGGGAGAGAGCAAGAGCCAAGCAGAACAAGACATCGTTCCAAAGGATCCAGTATTTAGATGGCCCTCCATCTCACCTTCCCAAACTTCATCCCAGCACGGTCGCCCAGGCACTGGTCATGCACCCCCACGCTGGCAGGTGGTGAAGTAGCGGGTGGACAGGGCCTTGACTCGTCTCTGCTCCTCAAGTGCAAGGAGAAGCCCAAGCTCAACAGCAGCGGGGCTGGGGCCAAGACCTCTCGCTCCAGGAAGGGACCGTTCCCATTGCTGTTGCTTGAGAGAACACGCAGAACCCCAGCCCTACCTGCCTCCAGAACTGCAGGGTCCCGCTGTCTGTTTAGGATCTGAAGCCAACATGACTTGACTGATGAGTTGTGACTGCACTGAAGGACCATGATGGTGATTGGGCCCTTGTGTGGGCAGTTCCTAGGAAAGTGCCAGTCAAGAGAGTTCCTCTATGGGAGGAACTATATTTTCATTCTCCTAAACAGGTCTGGCATCAGACAGAGACGTTTCAATGATAATGCTCTGAAACTTTCTAGGGAAGGCCAGACAGCTGGACCAGTAACTGTCAGAAACATATCAGAAGAAGAATTGTGTCAAAACCAGGTTTCTGTTTTATAACAAGAATTCTGAATTGTCCTTGGAATTAAATATTGTCTTTTCCATATGTCACATATCATGTGGAAGTTGTCTAGAGCTTGGAAAAACAGCATGAAAAGCCTGCTACGTGTGATGTGCGGAAGGTGGTCATTGAACCAGATCATGGAGTGGAGATCACGGACCAGATTAGGGACCAGATCACGGACCAGATCAGAGAACTGAGGCACTAGCTAAAAGTGGATAAAGGAAGCAAAGGCGGTGCTGACGGCCGTGGCGCCAGGAGTCCAGGAGTGAACAGGACAGGCTCCTAGAAATCGTTAGCCACTGGAAGTCTGAGGAAAGAGACTAAAAGACCCAAGGTCATCTGGAGACTTCATGGGAACTGAGAAGTCAGGATCAAAGAAGACAGGAAGGCAAACATTCAATGCCCTAACCTCCTTCTGGCCCCAAATGCCCGAAGCCACCCTTGAGTGTCTCCTTTTTCCACATTCTACATGCAGGGCTTTGCTAAACCTTGTTGGAGTGACCTTTACGAAGGACTCTTTTTTTTTTTTTAATGATTTTATTTATTTATTTAACAGACAGAGATCACAAGCAGGCAGAGAGGCAGGCAGAGAGAGAGGAAAGGAAGCAGGCTCTCTGCTGGGCAGAGAACCCGATGTGGGGCTCGATCCCAGGACCCTGGGATCATGACCTGAGCCGAAGGCAGGGGCTTTAACCCACTGAGCCACCGAGGCGCCCCTGGAGTTACCTTTAAAGCAGACGCAACCCCCACGTGTGGTTCCCACCTCCTTTGCTATGACCCTGGCCTGAGCCCCCATTGCACTGTGCCTGGGTTCTTCTGTATTCTCCTGGCTTCTGCCTTTGCCCTTTTGGAGGTTATTGTCAAGGCGGTGCCCAGCGTGTACCTTATAAGATGTGAGTCAGATTGTGCCTCATCTTTACTCAAACCGTTGCAACGACTTCCCCTTCGATCCCCTCCGATGGGCCCCATCTGCTAACGCTCTGCTCCTCTCCATGGCTCCCCAGGTCCTGGAAGCTCTGCCCTCCTCTGTGGATTCTCACTTGGAATACACACGCTTCCTCTCTCTGCCCCTAACAGCGGCCAGTCCCTCCCTGGGAAGTCTCAGGGCTGTCCCGGGGGATGCCTTCACCTTCAAATACCACCTTCTCAGTGATTCCTCTCCTACCTCTCTTCTTTCAGGTGCAAGCACGTCCCTCCCCCAGGCCCCCGGAACTCCCGCTCCCCGGCTCTCTGCCACACTTCGCCTCGAACACGGCGTAGCATTTGCTGGTTGATCCCGTTCCTGTGGATGGTCCGAGCTCATTGGGAGAATCCAAACCCATTGAGGGCAGACATCTTGTCGCACTTTGATCACTCAGGGACCCGCAAGATCTTAAATGATATCTGCCACATGGCAGGGGCTCAAAAATTGTTTACAGAATGAAAAAACAAAACAAAACAAAAAAAACCAAAATGGAATGAATACCTGGCAACCCTTTCGTTTGTTTGTTTTTTTGTTTGTTTGTTTTTTATAAAAATGAGAAAGGCAGCCTGCTATCGTGAGACAGCTGGTTTCGCTTTCCTCTTCAATCTAATCGGATCTGGGCCTGGGACCTGAGACTAAGACAAGTGAAACTGCCAGCTTGGACCGGGGCCCGTGTGCGGGGACCAAACACAGACTCCCGAGAAAGACATGAAGCTGGCGCGTCTGCGTGTGTGAACAGGTGTGCCGTGTGGCTGGGACACTGGGGCTGGGGCCGCTCCTCCCTCCGCCAACATCTCATCCTATTGTAATCTTGACCGAGTCGAGGATCGGGGGGACCCTCTGAGGCAGCGTGAAGGTGTGTGTGTTTACACGTATGGTCGTTAAAACACAATTTGAGATAAAGACATTGTAAGATATATAGGATATATAAGATTTATAAGATAAATAAGATATATAGATATAGGAAGTTACGAAACAGCCTCAATTTAACACATGGGTTAGTAAGGTTTTTATTAAAAACAAACCGTTAGATGGCATTCTATCATCCCATTTACCACCATGCTTCAAATCTTCCTATCGGAAAACATATAAGAATAAAGAGGATTATTAAGAAAGCATCCATTTTATTGTACTATTTTGTTTGTACAGAAAAAGTCGGCACCTCCAATCATGGTACTCTCCCCGAATAAATCTGGGGATAGTGTGTCCCCGTGGCTTCCCAGAAGCAGAAGGAAGGCTGTGTGTTTGAGTGTATTAGCCTTTTGTGCTCATGGTGCCAAACACCAATTTGAATAACTTTTAATTTATTCATTTATCCATTTAGATGACAGTGAAGAATATATATATCTAATTTAGAGGTATGTTTTTAATTTGGGACAAATATACAGAAATCCCAGTAGGTACAAGGTGTGAATCAAGCAGCCAAGAGACATTTTACTATCTGAAGTGATGATGGTAGCATCTGGGTTTAGTGGATTTATTTTTTGACAAAATGTCATAGTTTCCAAATTCCTTGCTAAAAAATATTTACACTTTGACCTAATATGATTAGGAAATCACTGAGTAGGAACCTTACATAGGTTGGTTTTCATTATAATTTATGCAAAATGTTGCTCCCACTTTCTAGGTAGTAATGAGATGCATTAAGGATGAATGATTCCTTCGGGGCTTCTAGTGATTTTTTTTTTTCCCCAAATTTGGGTCAAGGGTCATCTGGGGTGGAGAACAAAGCCTGTCACTAAGGAAGACGCGGATCAAAGCTTTTGAAATGAATCAGTGGTCAGGGGCCAAATATTTGGACATTTAAATTATCATAACACTCAAGTGTTCTACCCTGAGCTGTACCTTCAAGTAGACTTCTGATACAACAGGACCTTACACTCATGTATCACTGGAGCTTTGAGATACAGACACACTTCAAATTAAATATATACTATGTATCTCAAACATATATATGTGTGTGTGTGTGCATATATACACATAGATGTACACACGCGTGTGTATATATATATATATATACATATATATTTTACTAAAATTAGATATACATGCGTATATGTAAAATAAATGCTTTATACATGCTTTACTAAAATAAATGCAGGTTTGGATGAAACACAAATGTATAATTGGTAGGCAGGTGGATGTTAACAAAGGAATTCTATTTTCGATCTGGGTGATTTTCATTGTGACTTTTTTTTAACTTTCTTGGTATTTCTGAGTCTCTCCGCCCCTCCACATTACGGGGTGGTACACTAGATCATCTTTAAAATATGCCCAAGCTATAAAGCCTTCAATACTTTGTAATATTTGTTGTTTTATATGTTTTGTGTGAAAGGTCTACTTAAATATATCTCAGAGCATCTTCAAATGGTAAAGTTTCTCTCTTTTTTTAAGATTTTATTTATTTATTTGACAGAGATTGAGAGAGATGGTGAGAGAGGGAACACAAGCAGGGGGAGTGGGAGAGGGAGAAGCAGGCTTCCCACTGAGTAAGGAGCCTGATGTGGGGCTCCATCCCGGGACCCTGGGACCATGACCTAAGCTGAAGGCAGATGCTTAATGGCAGAGCCACCCAGGCCCCTCTAATGTTAAAGTTTCTTTTTAGAAATATTTATATGCATGTATCTTTTGAATTTGCTCCATGCAGTTAATATGTTTGGATCAATTTCTGTTAAACCAAGTTTTCTTCTTCATTTTCCAAAGAATCTCATCACAAATCTGTTCCTTTTTCTCTTATCCATCTTACAGAAAAATTCTACTTAGAAAAAAAAATCTAAAATAACATTCCAAAAATGAAATAAGGTGTTTATATCTAGCAAATAAAAATATAGGACACCCAGGCAAAATTGATTTTCAGATTTAAAAAAAAAAAAATTCGGTATAAGCATATTCCAGATTTTGCACAGAACATACTTATGCTACAAACAAATGACTTGCTTATATAAAATTCACATCTGATTATGGATTTCAAACTTCAGCTTACTTCTTTAGAGGAGTAAATACACAGAATATCTGGAAAAGGCTAAATTGGAAGGTAGAGAGTTCATTTTCTCAGTGCACACAGCTGGAACTGACCTGTAGATTATGAACACTTTGAGGTTCGAGGTGGCATTCCCAGCCCCTGAGTCCCCTGGACCCCAGCTCAGCCCTGGCTGGTTGGCCGATGATCTTCCGGAGGCAGTGTATGGTTTATTTTATGTGTCCACTTGACTATACCACAAGGTTCCCACATATTTGACTAAGTCTATGTGTTTCTATGAGATTTATTTTTGGATGCATTTCACATGTACATCGACTAACCGAGCAGATTGCTTTCTTGTGTGCGTGGCTTGCATCTAATCATTTGGAGGCCAGAATAGGACAATAATGCTGACCTTGCCCTACACAAAACAAGTTTTTTGCTTTAAGCTGGAACATTTTTTTTCCCCCTTTTGACATGAAACTGAAACATGGGCTCTTCTTGGATCTTGAAACCAGAACTACACCCCGGCTCTCTGCATCTCCCGCTTGCCGGGGACAGATCTCGGATCCATTGGCCCGTAATCACCTGAAGAACATGGAATGAGGGATGCGCTATCGGAGAGTGGAGGATAGGCTGTCCTGGTCACTGAGTGTTAAAGCGTGTGGCTGAAGCATAGGAGAGAGTTTTGCAGAAGGTAGAACGTGTGAATGATGAAACAGGAAGCTTAGCAGAGACCATTTCTAAGCCAGGTGTTGAAGCAGGAGCTTGGTTTCTTCAAATGATAGAGGGAAGGAATAAATTAAAGGAACTTGAAGCACAAACAACCAGAGCTTAAAGATTTTGAAGATTCTTAGCCTGTCCATCTGGTTAAAAAAAAAAAAAAAAAGGCGGGCTTTGCTCTAAAGAGAAAACCGGGCATATGGCCGAGCAGCCATGGGACGAGATCATGGGGACAACTGGTGGGTTTCACCAGCTCTCTCAGCAGGGGCCAGGAGGGGGCGGGATCGGGACACATCAGCAGAGACAGCGCCAGTTTAAACTGAAGGAAATATGAATGGGACAAAATAGAGGAAAATGTCTGCATTTCTGGAATTCTACAGGATGTGGTGACACGTATCCCTGGACCCAACGTTGTGGTGCCCTTTGAGAACAGGGAAAATAACCAGGACGGCCACAGGGGATCCTCAAAGCTGCCATGCCCAGCACAGGCTGAGGGGCAGAGCAGGTCCCTCCTGGATGCAGAAGATCAGGGCTCCCGTTTAAGTTGCAGGGGGAGGACGCCTCTGCTGAGCCTTGCGGGAGGACCGTCTCCCATGCGGTGCATCTGCGCTAGCCGACCTGGTGCAGGGAAGAAGGGAATAAAGCTGACGAGGACTCCTCTCAAGCCTCAAGTTCGAAGTAGAAGTTCCCTTGCTGGATTTTGGAGCTGCCTGGGGCCTGTCGGGCTTTTCCTTGTCCTCATCTCTCCGTCTGGGAATTAGAAAGCTCATCCTGTGCCTGTCCCACCCTTGCGCTGGGGAAGCTCATAACCTGCTGTTCCCACAGGCTTGGGGCAGGGGTGGACTTTTGCCTCAGGACGACTCGTGGCTGGGCCCTCCCTGCCACGGGATGGAGATTGCATCTGGAAGAGACTTACGGGCTGTCGTCCAATGAGATCAGTCTTTGGGGCTGAGATGAATGAGTGTATTTTCATGAGAGAACATACATTTTGGGGTGGAATGTGATGGATTCAAAGTTTGTTGGGGCACCTGGGTGGCTCAGTGGGTTAAGCCTCTGCCTTCGGCTCGGGTCGTGATCCCGGGTCCTGGGATCGAGCCCCGCATTGGGTTCTCTGCTCAGCAGGGAGCCTGCTTTCCTCTCTCTCTCTCTGCCTGCCTCTTTGCCTACTTGGGATCTATCTCTCTGTCAAATAAATAAATAAAATCGTAAAAAAAAAAAAAAAAAAAAAAGTTTGTTTTCCCCCAAAATTTGTAGTAGGAACCCTAACCCCAGTGTGGCTGTATTTGGAAAGGGGACTTTCAGGAAGTCAATGAAACTAAACTGAACACAGGGCAAGGGCTTCCAGAACCACAGACCATAGGATGGAGGTCTTCAACTACGGACGTCATTATCTCAGGGCTCTGGAGGAAGACACAGGTTCTCCCCGATTCAATTTCTGGAGAGAGAACTCTTCTGGGCTTTCAGATGGATGGCTTCTGCTCTGTCCTCTCACGGCCTTTCCTTGGTGTGGGCTCCAGGAGGCGGGCAGGGAACACTGAGGCCTCCTCTGGTAAGGACACTAATCCTATGATACTAAGGCCCACCCTTATGACCTCATTTAGGTTTGTTTACTTCCTCTTCCCCTTTATTTATTTATTTATTTACTTTAAAAAAGTCCTTTCTAAAATTCAATTTAGTTATCATATAGTGCATTATTAGTTTCAGAGGTTGGGTTCCGTAAATCTTCAGTTGTCGTGGCCTTCTGGAACTAACGGTTGGGACTGCGGAGGCTGTCATCCAAGAATGCCGGACAGCCTTGAGCTGGCAAGCCCTGGGGACTAACACAGGGTCTAAGTGTGAATGCAGAGCATCATCGGAGGAGAGCGCCTGGGGGTTCTCGACCTGCCTCCACTGCCAGGGACTCTTCTCAGAGGCAGTGATTCTAACGGACATTGCTGGTTCCTGGTATTCGGTCTGAAGGTGGGGGACCAACCATTGGATGCAGACTAGGACCACCACTAGTACCACCCAGAGCACATGGCGCCTTCCATGCTATTCTGAAAATGAAAACTCTGTTGCCACATAAACCGGTCATTTTGCTTTGCATCATTTAATCGATAATGGAAATGGCAGATCCAAATATTACAGGAATGTTCACCTACTCTAGAGGCCAAGCTTTCACACTGAGTGTGGGAATATTTATGAATTCTTCATGCAAGAACATTTCCATGGGTGGTTGCAGGCCTCTACCATTTCAACTTGTAGACAAATTAGTGGTCTCCAAAATAATATATTTCTCTTCAGATTCTCAACTGCGCCTTTTCTGACAGTTGGGTGACATGTATTTTTCGACTAAATAGGAAAAGGCATTTTCTTTTTGTTTACACTCAAGCAGCATGAGAATAAATAATGGGAGTAATTATTGCCGTATCTCGGTTATTTTCATCATTCGTGGTGATGGGGCTGTTCCATAGCCATTTGAAATGACAAAAACTATCTTCAACATATTATTTGACATATTTCAGTGCTTTGCTGACAGAATATCTAACAATATCTAACTTTTTAATTATATTTATTTACTTTTATAATTAAACAATAAGATTTTAGAAAATGGGTTCAGCCTTTAATTACTTGGGATGAAATACGACAGCTCCAATTACCGCATGTCAAGCCTCTGTTTATTTTTGTTTTTCTTTTCATCTTTTCATAGAAAGGGAGACCATTTTCCAATTACGGCTCCTATTTTTCATCTCCCTTTTATTTATTGCAGCAGGAATATTTTTAAAGCATCCACTTGTTATAATTGCCTTGTGTCACTAGAACCTCAAAAGTAAATGTCAAAGTTCTGTACTTCTTGCTATTTAATATTGATAGAAAGTAATGCCCAACAACACCTCCATTGATTAATTTGTCAAATATTACGTAAAAGTCTTGATAAAATGTTGTCATAAAAATATTCTGTCTATTGAACATTGACATATGAGGCATCTGAGGAAGGGCTCTCGGTAAATTGACTGTTTTTCACATCACAGGAAGTGTTCCTATGCTGCTGGTGTCTCCCTCATCACTGCTGAGCTCGGACTGAGCACCTGGCAGTCCAGGTCTGTCCTTTGGTGCATGAGTTAGCTGCAAATGAGGGCTGCTGTTCCTGCTGGCTTTCACCGGTAGTGCCGAGGCTGTCTCGGTTCAACACCATCAGACTGCCTAAGACTTCAGAGGATTAAAAACAAAACAAAACAAAACACAGCTTTCCTCACCGCTTTGGTCATCATGGGATTCTGCCCTGTTGGGTGAATGAAAATGTTAATTGTCAAAGAGTCGGATACGTCTCCCCTCGCAGAAACTGGTCAGTGAGCATTGCGGCCGTAGATTGAATCTTTCCTGTCCTGAGGTCTAATGATGTCTAGCTAAGTGCTGAAGAAATCTGAGCTCATATCTCAGAATAAAACCAAGACTGCTAATGTGCTGGAGAACATCTGGGCATGCGCCGCTGGTTGGCTTCAAAGAAATCTCCACTCTTTCTAGCGAGTGTCGTGAGGACACCTAACCAATGTGTAAAATGTCAGGCTGGCCCCCAAATGGGTTCTCTGTTCAATGCAATCGGACCAAACGCCTGCATGGTTCGTTTACATGGACTTCTGACTGTGTTAGAACCGCGGTGACAGGAAGCAGCTCCGTGGCTAGCAGGGGTTGGCGTGTGGAGAGGACATTGACAACAAAAGGGCCCAAGAAGATGTGCGGGTGCGCCGAGATGGTCTGCGATGGGCTGTGCTGTGCCGCGATGTGCTGTGGTGGCTGGAAAACATACATACATAGTTGTGAAAACTCTCTGTATTTTCTCTTAAAATAGGCAGCTTCTAGTAGATCCATGTTATACATTAACAAAGATGATTAAGAAAAAAAATAAACAAAAATTCACTTGCTGACAATGGACTTTTTTTCCTACTTAGAGGGAAAGCACAAATTAGTTTTTGGTGCTTCTTACCTATTTATCCTTCATGGATTCCTTTATAGGAAAACTATACAATAATTGGGGACATGCAGTTGAGCAAGGAAGTACAACATTTTATGTATTTTAAAGAAGTGCTTAAAAATGTGTTCATGGTCTGACCTTGGGTGTCCTTGTCATTGGGAACTCCTGTTTTTTGTTTTTGTTTTTGTTTGTTGATTTCCAATGAGAAGGGATCTGGTCAGTCCTTGCCTTACCGTGTCCTGGGGTCAAATGTCCTGCCGCACCCGGAGCACAGGGGAAGCACTATTGTCAGCAGAAGGGTCTTCCGGCTTCCCGGACTCGTGAGAGGTGATTGGGTCTAGTTTCCAGCTTATTGTCATCGGTAAGATGTAAAGGAATTAGTAACATCCAACTTCAGCTATCAGCAAAGATTTAAAGGCCACGTCTGCAATATCTAATCCTTGAAAGAGATAACTGGAGACTGGCTAGTTCTCTTCATTAAAGCTTTTTAGGTCATTACAATTTACATTTTCTTCCTATTTGTGCATTATTTATTTAAATTTCATACCTGGAAAACTTACTGTTTCTGACTACAACGAGGCTTATTATCCAGGCTGTTTTTCAATAAAATGGTGTTATTTGAAATTAGCATGGAGGGATATAAACCTGAGTCTTATGCTGGCTCTTAACGACAACTTAACACTTCCAAATTGAGATCCGTCTTTATCTATATGAAGTCAAAAAGCTCATGTCTTCCCACGTGGAAGATGCAAAAGACTCAGCAGGTCTGAGCTACTCAGGCCAATAGCACAGCAAACAAATTAACACGTATGATCCGCTGATGCCATTTTTCTGGACTGAATGTTTAGTACCATGAAGATGAGTAACATTAGGTCCAAAAAATGTGAAATGTGTGTGTGTGTGTGTGTGTGTGTGTGTGTGTTTCAGTTAGATGCAAACAAATAAAATAATGAATCACCAGGAAGCTTGCTACCTCAGTGACGGGTCAGTGGGGTGATCCACTCAGCGCTGAGCGCAGTCTCTGTCAGATGTGTGTTTGGGTGACAAGTTGGGGAGCTACAGAGGGCTCTGGCTAAAAGCTGAATGCAGAGCCCTGAGCTCGAGAGGTTTACCAGATGCCTCAGACTCAAACCTCAGTCAGTGTCTGACACAGTAATAAGCCTTCAGCAATGATAACGGCTTCTCACCTGAAGGGCTGACAGGGTTTGAGTTCTCTCAAAAGCAAACGAACAGGTACTGCTCAGGCTCCCCTGGCCTTGGCGTTGACCTAGGGACAGGGTCAATCCCCCACACACTGACCCTACAGGTCTCTGAGTCTTCCCACTTATGCTGAGGTTCAGCCTGCTACCTTCAACAATTAAGAATGCTTCCTTTCATATGTTTTGGCCACAGAAGTGGGAGGGGGGGCTGCAGTCTCTTCTGAAATTATGTGTCTGTGAATGTATGTCGAGAGAAGGCAACTAATTTGAGCAGGACAAAGGCACGGTTTCCACACGCAGACGGGGTGAAGATGTCCAGCAGGCCCGTTCCAGGGCGCCGGAGACACACAACACTCATCCATCACTCAGGGAGGCCCTGACTGATGCGTCTGCCAACACCGATCCTTCTTCTGAAGGTCATAAACAACAAGAAAATATTCTGGAAAGCAATAATCCGCTGGCCTCCTAATGTAACATAAAAGTGTCCTGACTGGAACGGCATACCGTCAAAAATCATTTCTAATTATTTTAAGTAATATTTAGATCAATTCATGGTAATCTTATTAACTTTCATGTTTATGTCTGAATTAGATTACTTTCATGTTTGTTTAAGCTCTTTTGCTTTTTAAAACGTCTCTTTCAAAGACAAATTGAGCCTGGTTAAAATAATCAATGGCTTCTGGGGGTTCAACATATGCAGAAGTCAGGTCTCCTGCTTCCTTCTGGAGGGGCCCTACCCTCCTGTGGCTGTGCCAGCAGAAGGTGACGGGCCAGCGTGGGACCCTCCCTGACCACGCCCAGGTCCCTTAAGGAAGACACTTGCTTTATGTGGCTGCTGACGAATGTGCTCCTTTAAAGGACTTTTATTAGGGGACGGATTTGGGGGTCCTTTGTAACTCAAGACCTCACCTCCAGAATGTTCTCACTTTTGCCACAGACACATGCTCACATATAATGAAAATATAAATGAAGAAATTGGAACGTGTAACATGAACATGCCAGTATAACCCATGCTTTTCCTATTTTTTTTTACATTTTTAAAATTAACTTAAAAAATTAAGAATCTTTCCAAGTTAGACCATCATTTAATGGTCATTTAATTCCAAGTTAGACCAAATTTAATGGCCACTAAAATGACATCATGAATTCACACAAAGGAAAGACTGCTTTTGTACCCTGTTTCTTTTTTAGAGAAATTTATTGTGAATAGACCAGCAAACACGTATTCACTGTTATCAAACAACTGGATGATATGGAAACCCTAACGTTAAAAACGAGCGGTTATCACGTTGTAGGCGCGGAAGTTCGGCAATACCGCCCCTGGTTTGCAAATGGGGTGAGGGGGAAGCGGCTGGGAGGTGCGCTGTGCTGGTACAGAAGGTTTCTCTGTTGACCCTCGGTACCTAGGGGACTGGTGGTGATTTTTTGCTCTTCTTGTGGATCTTTGAGAATCTGATGAGAGCTGAGAATTCTGCTCCCGGAAAATCACTGCTGTCTGGGTTGGGCCACATCATGGGAAGAGTTTCCTGGGTGCGGCCGAGCTGGGCAGCGGCACCCAGACCTCCCTTGAGATCCAGGAACCTAATCCTGCAGCCCACGGCTGTGCGCTCCTGACCTCACAGAGCCCAGTGTCCCTCCAGAAATCTCTCTTGGATGAAGGGGGACTTCTGGCTGGAAATTATGCCCCCATCTGCACTCAGTGGCCGCCCTGGGATTCACATGCCCAGCTCCTTTCCTCAGCTGGGGACAACTCCGAAGTTCATCCCAGGAACAGGCCTTGGAAGGCCCCCCCTTCTCTTGAGGCTGCCCCTGTAGTCCACCCCCTTCCTCTGCCCAGCCCCGCGCCCGCCCTTCCCCGTTCCTGGTGCTTTTCCCAGTGAGCCTCCTGCGCATAATCTCGGTCACCACAACCTGCCCTTCAACGACGCTGGGCTTCCAGGGACTCCTGAATCGCAGGGCACTTGGGATCTAGAAAATACAAAGAGAAACCAGTGCTTGCGTAAGGTGAATTCCATCTCTCTCGAGAGACGGAGCACGGCGCCCCGCAGGACGCCAACTCTGCTTTCCAACATTCTCTCCTGGGAGCGGCTGGATCTGGGGGCCGCGTTTCAGGTGTCGCAAGTGCCAAAGCAGGGCTGATGGATTCCGGGAAGGAGTCCACGAGCGTCCCCGTCAGAGTAACAGGAAGGGTAATCCTGGATGAATGAAGGTGATGGTGACCCCTCGGGCCTTCCTTGCTCTTCGGAATGTGGCCCAAGAAAGGCCAGACCCGTGACAAAGCGGCCCTACCCGAGAACACGTGTGTTCTGGGTGCCTGGTCTCCACATTGGCTCCGGCACTAACCAGGCCCAGCCTAAGGGAAACGGGCGCGTGGGATGGTGCTCAGTCTTGCGGAGGTGACGGCAGGGTGAGCTGATGGCTGCTGTGCAGCATGACGTGGGCTTGTGGGAGGACCCGCGGGGTGGCTGAGGACAGACAGGCCGCCTGGGAAGGATACTTGGCTGGAAGGTGGAGGAACAGGCGGAGAAGATGTGGTCCCAGCAGGTTTCTGGGTGGGTGGAGGCCGGACGATTTCTGAACGAGAGCTCTGTCTGTGGGAATGGCTCCCAGGTGGGGGACCGCTTAGAGTGACACCAAAGCAGTGAACGGAATGGGAAGAGGCTGGGGCCTCAGGGCAACAGAGCTGCGCAGCCGTTAATGCGGGGTGGGCCTTGCAGGCGGGGAGCCTGACTCGAGCCCCCGTGCACGGGGCCCCTCAGCCCGGTGGAGGGTAAGTGTCATGGTGAGGGCGGGACGGCCACCCGCCCTCTCAGCGGCGTCAACAAGGCCCATTCCCTGGGGCGCTCAGCTCAACTGGGTGCTCTTGCTCTTCCTTGCGTGAGCGCCTGTCCCAGGCTAGCAACACTCTGAAGCTGGTGGGAGCGTTTTCTCTACACTGAAGTTGGAAATGTGAGCCGGGAGGGGCCAGGGAGCAGGCCCAAAGCCACACAGCTGGGAAGTCATGAGGCCGTGTGCGAGCCGGCCCACGTGATGCTCCCAGCCAGCCCCTACAGCCCTGGTCTACAGGAACCTTAGTCAGCAAGAGAAGGATTCCTTTCTTTGGAAGCTGGGAACCTAATAGCCTCCCAGAGTTGGCCCAGAAGTACAGACATCCTTGGCAGGCCCAGAGGGTGGAGGGTCAGTCACAGGAACCTCAAGCCTACACTGAAGCCGCATTCTGTCTCCACCGCAGTGTGCTCAGAAGGGAGCTCCCGAGTCTGCAGGAGGAAGCCGAGGTCCTGGGTCTGCCAAGAGTCCCTGAAGGTAAGTCAGGCACAACTCTTGCCACGGTCTCGGGAACTAGATCTTTCCCGAATAGAGATGTCTCTCATCGGAGGAGGTCCTCACATCGTAGCCGGGGCAGCGGACCCCAGGATGCTGGCGGTTCCTTGCGGTGACAGCACCTCTTCCCCCTGACCCGTCTCCTGTCCTCTGTGGCTCACTCAGGTGGCTCTTTCATACACAGCAGCGGCCGGAACCTTATGTGCCCCCAACTTCAACAACCGCCCAGACCTGCAGAGCCTCCTCCTGGGTCAGCGAGACACAGAGCAAGGAATGGGGACTCCCAGTAGGACACTCCTTCGAAAACACTTTCCAGTGTCTTGGGCCCATGCTCACTAATGGAAAGCGGAAGAGATAAGGAAATCCTAGTTTATTTTAGCTAGTTCCCCTCACCAACACTGTTCTTGATTTATTTTTCTTTCTTTAAAGTACAAATTTTCTTTTAAAATATGAAGCTCTTTTACTGACTTCAAGAAGGTAAGTAACATAGATCACTTGCCAGCCCTTCAAGGAAAGACACTTTTTCTATCTGAAAGTGCATATTTGATTTTTCCAGCCTCTAAAGAAAAGTCAGCGTCCTGAGGTAAATGATGCTGTATTAGCAGTGTGATAAGTGTAATCGTCCAGCGCCAAGATGCTTCTAGAATCAGACCAAATTAAGGAGTGCCTTTCTTACGTTCAGTGAAGAGAATAAAATATCGATGCCAGTATGCCTTCAGAGAGCTTGTGTGTGGGGGGTGGTTAGGGAGTCAGATATGGCAGAGCAAAGAGGGCCATGGCCGAGTGTGTCCAGCCAAATCTCTCTCCAGATGCCCGGCCAGCTCCGGTAGGGTGACGCCCACCCCGGCTGCTGCCTGGGGCGAGGGCAGCATTCCCTCCCTGCTCATCTCTTCTGAGCCGGTCCCTGCTACAGCGTATGACTTTTTGAGGTGAGAAAATCTTGGGGTTTTGCCTCAAGCGGGTCATTAAGTCTTGCTAATGATAGCATTCCTAAGGAAACTGGAAATACCAGGATGGGGTTTCATAGAACTATGGTACGTCAGAAGCCGCCCCCCGCCCCCAGATGTCATCACCGGCGTGGGAGAACTTGATTGCCCAAGAGTATTGCCCTATTTTCAAACACAGTAGAAAAGAGCTCTGATCCCTGAACAAATCTTCCACTGCCATTCTTGATCAACAGCACCTCGGAGAGAAAGGCCGGCTGCCCCTTCCTGGATCTGGGCTACTGCCGTGTGATCGAGCCACATTGCTTCTCCCTGAAGTGCCCAGGCCGTCGGGATGAAGGGGCCTTCTACTCAGTCGAGCCCTTCACATGGGAGCTCCAGCTCAAGTAGCAAGTGGGTAAGAAGGAGAAATTGAGAAAGATCAGGGGTAAATGTTGGTTTGAAACAAATCACTCTGGAATTTTGGCTCGGCCACTCCAGCTTCTGAGTAGAAAGTTGCATGTGTTTTCTTTAAAAGGGTTGTGACCTAAAAAATTCATAAATAAATAAAAACCCGAAGTCTAAGCAGTAGGGGGAGAAAATGGCTACTTTAAGAATATATTTGGAGGCGCCTGGGTGGCTCAGTGGGTTAAGCCGCTGCCTTCGGCTCGGGTCATGATCTCAGAGTCCTGGGATCGAGTCCCACATCGGGCTCTCTGCTCAGCGGGGAGTCTGCTTTCCTCTCTCTCTCTCTGCCTGCCTCTCTGCCTACCTGTGATCTCTGTCAAATAAAATAAAATAAAATCTTTAAAAAAAAAAAAAGAATATATTTCATCATCCCCTTTCATAAGACCTCTGTGTATGTCCAACAACGGGATGTCTGCAGCCGGTGGAGCAGGAAGGCCCGGGAGAGGCGGCAGAGGGTCCGGGAGCTGCCCTGCCTCTTGCGTGTGACTAGGGCCTCTTCAGAACAGGGCTCCACTTTCCCCAGGACCGCGCCGACCCACGGCGACGTGTGCCCGTGGGCGGGGATGGCGTCTGTGACCTTGGGCAGGCCGTGGGCCCGCAGAGTCTCAGTGTCCTCATTTATCAGTGCGTAAAGCTGGGGGACGAGCATCTGCGCATACGGATCCAACACGGTAATGTGCGAAAGGTGACGACCTCGCACCCGGCACATGGACCTCAGTGGAGCGGGATTCGGCACCGTCCAGTTTTGTTAAAATGTTTGAAGTGTCAATGTAGCATCTGTTCATTTCTGTATTGATTCCTTCATCCTTAAGTTTCCCTTCGTGCCTCTGTCCTTTCTGAGTCCGAGCCCAACAATTTAGCATCCTCGGGGCGCCTGGGTGGCTCAGTCAGTGAGGCGTCTGCCTTCGGCTCAGGTCGTGATCCCAGGGTCCCAGGACTGAGCCCCTGCTCGGTGGGGAGTCCGCTTCCATATGGTTATTGCTACAGCACTAAGCTGAGCAGTGCTTCCCCAAAGTGTATGTTCCCCTAGAACCCCACACTGCAACCTTTGGGAAAGACATTCTTTACCGATGTAGCCCAATTAAAATGAGGTCATAATGGGTTAGGGTCATCCAAAGTCTGGTGTCCTTAGAAGAGGAGGAGACAGCACAGAGAGATAAACACAGAGACACAGACAGGAGAAGGCCATGTGGGGCTGGAGGAGACCAGGAGGGATCCTCTGGATGGAGCATGGCTCCGCCCCCTGGATTTCAGGTCTCTGACCTCCAGAACTGGAAGAATACATTTCTGGTGTTTGAAGCCACTGTCTGTGGCTCCTGGTTCACCACAGCCCCGGGAACTAATGATGCAATGTCCAGCGTGGGTAGCTCTGAGTGGACTGGCCCTATGTGTCTAGGACAGGCTTCGGCAGGGGGAGACATGGCTCTGGGAGAAGCGTGCCCTTGTCACTCCCCGACAGCCGGGTCATGGGCGCGTGCACACCCTCTCTGTTCCTCAATTTCCACATTCGTGTAAAAAAAAAAAAAAAAGGCAGAAACAGGCAGTTGAAATAGTTGGTGTATAACATTCTACATTCTGACAAATACCCCAAACTCTGTTAATAGATATATTTATATTTGCCCCTTTGATAATAAGAACCTTCTGAAAAACATTTTCACGCTAGATCAAGATCAAATGGAATGGCATATTTGATGATTTCTGTAAGTAATTTAAAAAGAATTTAATTTCAGCTATTTTTGTCACTTTTGAAATATGTTTCATGTACATTTGAATTCAAAATATATTTAAAGTTAAAAAAAAATGTGCATCCTAATAGCAAAGGCATGATAAATGCTGCTTCAAGTACAATTACAAGCCCGTTCTGGATATTTTGGGGGTGGGGGAGGGGAGAGATGTGCATATCATTCTATGCTCTAGGCGGTATGATTGTGTCCTTCCGAAATTTGTGTGTTGAACCCTAACCCCCAGTGTGATGGTGTCAGGAGGTTGCGTCTTTGGGAGGAACGTTAGGGAACACCTTGATTTTGGAACTTCCAGACTTCCAAACCGTGAGAAATAAATTCCTGTTGTTTGGAAGCCTCCTCGTCTGTTGGACTCTGTTAACAACAGCCCAAATGGACCCAGATCTTCTGTACAGGCAGCTAGGTTGACAGAATGGAAACCTGGTCGATGAACTCTGAACCGGCCGCTAGGAAAAGCTGGCGTGAGCCTAGTCCTCTCCTAAGCGCCCCACACAGAAGCCTGTGGCGCCGAGGGCGTGCGGGGATGCCCCGGGCTCAGAGCAAGGTCAAAGTCGGTAAGGATACGAGGGAGTTGAGGTTTGAGTCTCTGTCGCCATGTCTCTCCACCCCGTGTCGCCCTGCCATTTCCTCCTCCGGGGGGTTCATCCTCTTCCCGAGTCTCCCCGTGTCCTCCTGTGTGCTCCGCGCCCTCTTCCCTCCCGGCGTCTGCCGAAGGCGGAGGAGTCACGGGCAACGGCCTGGGCCACAGTCGCTGACAAGGAGAACACGGCAGCCTGGGCTTCGGGGAAGGCCACTCGGGAGCGGCCGCAAACACGTGGCAGCCGTATCCTCACGGTGGCAGGGCAGCTGTGGTTTGAAAGGGACACTCCTTCCCGCTTCTATGATCCTTCATGGCAAACAGGAAAAGAACACGAAAATACATTCAAAAGAAAAATGCTCTTTTCTCACCTCAACAATATACTGATTTTGTACGTTCTCTTCCAGTATTTGCCCACTTCTACACAGATGCTTTACAGGATCATGTTCAAAGACTATATACATTTCTGTATCCTGCAGGTTTTTTTTTCGTTTAACATACACATTGTTTTCTGCTGTTATGCAATTTTGTACACACAGTTTAAATAATTGTGGTGTTTCTTCTAATGAATGTGCTGGGCTTTACACTGGCCTTTACCCATAGACATTTAAATAAATTTTTCTCCAAATAAGAATTAAGCTTGCATTAAACACATAGTAGTCCTTTGGGTCTAGGTGATTAAACACGTAGTACGCAACTTTCAACCTATTGTGTAACAACGTGCTTCAGAATTGCAGTATTTGTCAGTGAATACTTCACGTGTATAAAGCGGGGGTGCCTGGGTGGCTCCGAGCCCACATGGGGCTCCCTGCTCAGTGGAGGGAGCCTGCTTCTCCTTCGCCCTGATGCTCTGTCTACTTGTGCTCTGTCGAATGAATAAGTAAAGTCTTAAAAAAAAAAAAAGATGACACACCATTCTTGATATACAATTGCTCATTTCCTTGGCATCAATTCTCCAGATGGAGTTTCTGGGTCAACCCTGCGTCACCATGCCACTGGTTGGGACCTAGAGCCAGTCATCACCCACATTCAGGGCTGCACAATGGGTCATCTTTCTTCGCGGAACATGCTCCCATTAGGACAAGATTAAGTAAGTATTCCATAAATAAGATGTAGTATAACTAGTCATACTCAGTTCGCATGGCACTGTGGCCACACTGGATCCCTCCATCGTTGTGTGGTTAAGAAACATCGGGCACAACATCTCAGAGAGGCTCATGGGAACCGTGAGTTCCCATAGTGAGCTACTGATGAGACAGACCCTGCCTCACAGATTCCTGGATTCCAGGACGTGCTTTCTGGGGGTCAGTGCATCAGTGCTGGCATCCCACAAGACCAGGGCCTGTCCATCTAGACAGCCACTCAGGATTTGCTTTTTCTATTATAGTATGAATATCTTTTTTTAAAAGATTTTATTTATTTATTTGATACAGAGAGAGAGAGATCACAAGTAGGCAGAGAGGCAGGCAGAGAGAGAGGGGGAAGCAGACTCCCTGCTGAGCAGAGAGCCCGATGCAGGGCTCGATCCCAGGACCCCGGGATCATGACCTGAGCCGAAGGCAGTGGCTTAACCCTCTGAGCCACCCAGGTGCCCCCCCCCTTTTTTTTAGTAAAAGAATCCACTCATTTACTCATGCAGCAAACATTTAGTACCTACAATGGGCTCAGAACTCAGTTGCAGAAGTCCCTGTTCATCTCGCAAACACAGATAAGCAAAAAACTAAGGAACAAAGAAAGTAAACCCATGCGAGGCAGAGGAAGAAACCTGGTGTATGAAGGTGGTTAGGAAAGGCGTTTGGAGAAGGTGATATTTGAGCAGAGTTCTACAGGGAGGGAAGAAGAACGGCATGCGCTTATTAAGGGAAGAGCAGCCCGGCCAGAGAGGAACCTGAGAGCAGAACCTCAGCCCCGGAAGGGGAGCCGAGAAATGAACAGGGAGGGACAGGGGCCCAGAGGCACAGCCAAGAAGGAGCTGCTGTCGGGCCCTGCCGTGGCCTGGCTGGTGAGGACCCTGGTGGCTACGGTGAGGACTTGGTGGCTATGGTGAGGACCCTGGTGGCTACGGTGAGGACCTGGTGGCTACA